>NC_082600.1:36338209-36641240 GCF_030936135.1 Gavia stellata
AGAGAAGCTAATAGTGAGATGTAGTGGTAATCTTTTTGAGAATATTTATTGTAACTTGTTTTATAGTACAATTGTCGAATGTTGGTGGATAGAGAACATGAGCACCAATGAGGAAATAAAGCAGTTAGAGTGCCTTGTTTCTTGTGTGCTTAAGTATTCTGGGAATAAAATCGTATAAATAAAACATACTCTGAATAAGATAAGGAGAAGACAGAATAATAAAATGTATTTCCTATTCTAATGTCTTCCTTCAGGTTGTGCATTCCTTCAAATGAGACAAGATGAAAACATATATGTAGAAAACGGAGGGCAACATTACCTGTTTGAGTCAGGATCAACCCAGCATGAGTGTCTGTTGCAGAATTAAGTTGTGGATACTCTAATATATATTATAAATCATGTTCTAGTATACAGTAGCCATGAAGGATTATGTATCAGTTATGGGGTCTTGAAAAACCAGAACTTTAAGAGACCTCATGGTGCATATATTCCCTTACCTAAGAGAAAACTGACTATACCCATGCAACAGCATACCCACATATGTTAACATCACCTGTTTTTAAAGATCTGTGGTGATACAGGCTCTACAACCTACCCAATTTTAGTGCCTTGCTATCCTTATCATTAGGAAAGGAGAGGGAAACCTTTTTTCTAATACCCATACTGAATCTTGCTGCAGTTTAAGATTCATATTTCTAGTTCTGTCTGTTACACATGGGAAACATAGTATTTCCTTGCATTTTGGAGCAGCCTCTTGTATATGTTTAAAAACTGTTTATCATGGCCCTAATTAGGTGGGTTTAAAAAAATTATTTCAGTAAACCGCAGAGTCACTGGGATTGGAAGGGATCTCTGGAGTAGGTTGCTTATGACATTGTCCAGTTGGGTTTTGAGGTCTCCAAAGATGAATATTCCACAACCAATCACTGTGTTTGACCATGCTTATTCTGGGGTGGGGGGGTGAGGGGAGTGGGTAGAGAGAGCTAGAGGACCTGGGAAAAGGATAAGTAGATAGGGCACTCGCTGTAGGAAGTTATTTAGGGTAGCAAGGATGTGAGCAAGCTGTGAACCCTTCTAGGAGGACCTTCTGAAATTAAGTAACTGTAGTAAAATGGCAGATGAAATTCATGCTAAATATGAAATGATAGACTTGAGGAAAAAAATAGCAATCCAGCTTCATGTTTAAAATGAAGTAAGATCCTGGTATTGTAGTAGTTCAATGAAAACATCAGCTTAATACTCGTTAATGGCCAAAAAAGGCAATCAAATACTAGAAATTACTAAGAACAGAATAAAGAACACAATCGAGAACATCTTTTTGCTACTACACAAATATGTAAATTTTTCCATACTTTGAATAGTATGTGGCATTCTGGTTACCTCATTTTTTAAAAAAAACCCCAACATTAGAACTGGAAAATATTCAGGGAAAGGTCAGATGAGGGATCAGGATGATGATCAGATGAGGAACAACTTGTTAGGAGGCTAGGACTTTTCAGCCTGGAAAAGACAGGCTGGGTGTGACATGATGAGGATGGACAATCATCTTCAGTGACTGTTACGTGGGAGCTTGGTTCCTACAAGCTCCATTTAATATTAGCAGATTCAAAACAAACACAGAGCAAAGAGGTTGTGAATTAAAGTTGTATGTGGAAGGCATATCCACTTCATGTTCAAAAACTATGTCTGGACCTGAAAATTTCCTGACCTGAAAATAATGTTGCTCATCCACCTTGAATCTTGGATAATTGAGAAGAAGTCATAGGCAGCATAAGAAATTCTCTTCTGTACCCTGAAGTCAAGATTTTTGCAAGAATAAGTTGCCAAAGTCTAGCGAATGTGAAAGTCTAGCAAGGATTTGTGTGTTTATCTATTGCAATTTCCACCATACCCTCTTCCCCACCCGACTTCAAATTCTTCTAATGGGGTCAGATTTAGGAGAGATTTTTTTCCCTTAAGAAGAGGAAAATCCTGTTCAGTATCCTAGGGCAACGCTGTTGTTCAAGCTCCAGCTTAAAAGTAGAAATACTCTTCTATTTCTCAATTAAAAGACTGTAAAAGTGTTTTTGAAACAGGCCAAAGACTGTATGTTTCCTGTACTTGTTTTTAGAAATGATTGAAAATATTTTGTGACATTAGCTATGCACTGAAGCTGGGCATTTTGGACACTGCAAAGAATACAAGTGCATGGAGACAGCTTTGCAGTGAGGCCATTCCCCTTGTGAAAGGAAGTGGTGGGCACCCACAAATTTACCAAATCCCTCTATGGTTAGAGCATTGTCAAATCTGCCTGTAATTCCTTATTTTGTTAAGGAGAATGCAGCCCCTGTAGATTGCAATTTCTGATGAATTTTACTTGTTCTCCAAGATTATTCCTGAAAACTTGAAAGGAATGCAGTCCTGTGGAAGAATCAGTTAGTAGCTAGTGTTCAAATGCTAATAAAGATGTTTGTTTGCATATACCGTGTGCTTTGTGATACAGTAAGATACATGAGTAGGATGTTCTCTATCAATGAGTGAAGGTGGCTGTGGATTTTTGCTTTGTACATTTCTTTGCAACACTGATCTATAATCAGCAAATGTCACAGTCTCACAGTAATCGGGCTTGTAAAGAGCATCAACTTGATATGCCTGCCCATTTTATCATAGAAAATGGGAGCTCTGAGTTTCTTTGTTTAACAGATACGGGTTTTTTAAAGTAATACACATTCCTTCATGGAAAGGATATATTATCAAATAAAACTTTTCTATGGTGTTACAGAAGAACGTTCTTTCAAAACATTTCCATAACGGTTTACATTAAAGTTAGTTGTTCATGTGCAAGCACCCACTTGTATGTCAGCTGTGAGTAAAATATACGCAAAATATGTATGCTTTTTTGAGGAAATAGCTTCTCCTCATTACAATCTACATGCTTAATAACAAAGCTGATTGATTTTTCTAAAGCTGATTAGTTTTCAGTGTCATTTCAGTTCATTTTCAGTACTGAATATAATAGAGAATATAGAGATTTGGTAGATGTTGAATCAGTAGGTAACAAACTAAATCGAGGGTGTAATTTTCCAGCAAAATTTGCATATTTTATATGTATATGTAAATGTCCATGTATGTAGTTATTGTATTGGTTGGTGGTTTTGTGCTTAATATGAAACACACAGAAGTTCGTCTGTTAAATACAACCTTTATACAGACTTAAATGTATTGTATAAATTACTATAATTCTTAATTCTGGGATATATATGCAACATAAATGAAGGAGGAGTTTTATTAGCTGTTGGAATTTCTTTATTCTCAAATTCTGAGTTGAAAAACTAGTGAACTGAGCAGAAGCAAGGTCTTGCCTACAATACATTGATTCACCTTGATCACTGACTCACCTTACAGCAAGTCAAGTAATTGATTAATTAAAATTTATTTAGTTTATGTTTTGGCTTATTACTCCATCACAGGAATCTCAGTTTAAGTTCACCATCACTTTATTATAAAACCTGAGGAGGAAGACAGCCTGAAGACCAAGACTAAATACTGTCTGGTAATGAACCGCTGGACCGTGGTTCATTAAAAAACTCTTTTTTAAAATTAGATAGCATGCTGCTTAATGCTAGATTGCTGAAGGCTAGGAACCATGGTTTTCAGTTAAAGAAATTGTTTAACATTAGATGTACTTTTGCAAAGAGCCAAGTTCTATTTTGGTAACTTGTCCATCTTAAAAGCAGAAGATACTGAGTGGCTGACTGTCATTTAGAAATACCTTTGTTTTTCAGCCTATTCAGACATTACTATATAGTGCAAATTCAGATTGCAGCTTCAGCTCTGACCAAAGCAAATAGAAGTTTATGTTTTCAGTATACACAGTTATGCAGTTATCTACTTTCAAAAAATGAAAACAAATCTTCAAAGATGTCTTTTTTTTTTTTTTTCAGAAGTCACGCATTTGTGTGAATAGATGAATAATATTGGACAGAACTATTACACATTAGCTACATAAGACTTGGTAGATTCTGCAGGATTTCAGACCCTCCGAAATATATTTTAGTAATATCAATGTGTTTGCATGTTTAAACATTCTTAGAATTGGGGTTGGACTTACTTGGTCTGTGTCCTTTTGCTAAAGGACTGACTGGTGAATCCTAACCAGATAAGAGATTTCTGGACAGGAGAAGGAGGGAATTTTCACTTCTTCTTCATTCAGGAAAAAAAAGTTAAAAATTGCTATTCATCTGTATTTGTGAATAGGCATTAATTGTGGTAGTATAAAATGGATCTCATGGTTAACTTTATGTAATTATTGATGATGCTACTGGTGGAAACCAGTTATTAGTAATTGACAGTTAGAATGCATGTACTTTTTGAGGAACAGTAGTGAAGGCAGTTTCTTGTGCAAGGCCTAGTGGTATGCAAATCTATTATTTTTTCACGTACTTAGTAAATCCTAGAAGTATTTTGATCAACCTGAGCATATCCCCCCCCGTTTGCTCACAGAAGCAAAACCTTGTAAAATTTAGAGGATATTGATACGACTGTTGCATATTGTGTTTTTGATCTGAATAGGTGTAGCGTGTGGTGGAGAGAGGTGTGAGTTTGTAACCATACCTCATGCTGATCAGAACTTTCAAGTGGACTTCTTTCTTAAATTAAGCCCATTAGATCATCTGAGAAACTTGATCTAAATTAGCCTTTCTCTAGTGAGATGTTGGACCATTGCTTACAGAGGTCCTTTCCAGCCTATGATTCCATGCACTCTAAACCTGTTTTATTAAAAAAAAAACCAAACAACAAACCACCAAAACACCAAACAACAAAAAGGACTAGAACAAAATAAGTTTCTAAATATGGAAAAGTCAAAGCTGCTAGATGAGGAAGATTGCATTTAAAACACTTAATAAATTTATAACATTTTAATTTATTAAATTCCTAGTTGACAAACTGGATCTCAAGAAGGTTGTGTGCGTTTTTTTTTTTTTTTTTTTTCTTTTTCTTTGCTTTTGCTTATATTTGAGAACTGGCTGTATATAACAACTAACAACTCATCACTGCTCATAGCATGAATCTCCACATCTCATTGACCTTTCAGGCTTCTCCTTCTCATACTAAAAAAGGTGTATTGAAGTAAATGGATGAAATTCTACATAAGAGAAGCGAAGATCAAGGTTAAATGGCTCTGGCACCATGTGTATTTAAAAAATAAGGGGAAGAAGAAAATGAATTTACCGGAAAAAAAGTTTTACAATATCAGAATTTGTGTGAGAGAAGACTTGAGAAAACAAGATACTGCTGAGACATGGTCTGCAATTTCATTATAGGATAACAACTCCATAAAACTCATTTCTGTTAGCATCTTCAGGCCAGAAAAGCAATTTCAGACCTCAGCTAGAATGATCTTGCTTCATTAAGTACTCTATAGTACTGAGTCATCTAAACAGCGAGTCATTGTCTTATTTGCACATTATAAATATAGTCCACTAATTTCCTTATGCTCAGTTCACCTGCACCTGAATGATAAACTCTTTAAACCTCTGCTCCAAAACATTCTGAGATACACTATTATTGCCACTTTTTAGAAAGTCTGTTAAAGTTGTTCATTCTATGTAACAAATAACTAGTTTGTTAAATGTAGCACAAATGAAAGGGTACATTGGAAATTTAGGGGAATAATGTAAAACATCGATGTTGCATGCTGCATACAGGCCTTACCTAAGACATTATCAGTGTTTGTATTTTGGGCTTTTAATGATTGATAAAGACTCTGTGAAGCCAGTGTAAATTCTGAAAAGAAAAGCTTATTTTTTGAATTCTAGAAGATTAAAATACTAATTTCATGATGCTAGAAACTCTTGCCCTTTTTACGCATATGGATTTAGAAAGAAAATAGTTCATTTATGTAAGTAATCATCATTTTAAGTAAGTTATTATGTACATTGTTTGAAGGCATAATTTTATTTTTTAGAAAACTATGAATTACAATAGATACTATGTATATGCCTCTGCGGAATGATGAATACTTTAATGTAGTAGGGAGAATAAATACCATTTCAGCTATATGTAAGTAATTTCATGTAATCCACTGATAAGTGCAAGCTAAGTGGCAAATGTCCATTTTATTCTAAATCTTGGTATTTATAAATTTATAAATTTAGTATTTTATGCTTTTTAAATCACTGAAATATGTATGTTCAAACATTGATACAGGAACCAGATGATAAAATATGTTTTAAATATCTTTATTTTTATCTTATACATGTTCTGATTTTTTTCCCCCAAATACATATACTTTTGATGCCAATTTTTAAAAATTCATGAACAGAGGGAAGTAGTAATGAGTGCTTAATTGTATTGTTTATATTGCGCAACTTACTACACTGATGTTTAAAAAGCAGAAATGTTTTAACTAACGAGTTTGAAAGCTGAGAATTTCAGAGAGCATTTTGCAGAAATGGAAGCGGAAGCAGCAGGGGAAAAAGAAAATTAATTTATTTAGCATTATTTAGGTAATTCTGTCTACCTCCTACTTGACTATACATCTTAAAATTGTTTATAAAAGTTTCTTGAATTCTCGTTCTGTACTGTTAAAACCGCTATTGATTGTTATGTAAAGCTAGATAAGGAAACACTGTCTGTAACTGTCTGAAATATAATAGCTGTCCATTTTAGTGGTAGTAAGTAGGCAGTGAAGTGTCACCTAAAAGAAGGACGTATAACTTGCACACACTTGCAAAATCACACAAGTGAAAAACCTGCTTTTGAATTCGCATTTTAAAGGGCAGGCGTGTCACTTAATTCCTTTGGTGAAAATCACTTTGTCGCTCCCAGCTTTTATTTCAAGCGTCAGTAGCTGTGCTACTGTCATAGTATTGCAGTTGCATAAGGGGACTAGAAAAAGCAGTGCTGGTTTTAGAACATAATTGTTCAAGTGATCTCTGAGTTCAGAACAGGCGGCCGTTGTGTATCTGCTTTGACAATAATAATTGACACCAGTATAACTTTGTAGCTGGATGGGACACTGACATATCATACCGCCCTGGTTTTATCAGCTTCCGCCCCCTTAAAAACTTTTAAGGCAGTGTCTCTTGGTGAACAGTTACGTACCTTATAAAAATAAGCTCTTCTACGTACTAGTCTGCAAGTGGTGTTTTTCTTGGTTAGTGAACAAGTTTTGGAAAATAAAATGATTTTTAATTCCATATATACCTTTCACACAGTTGAACACTAAAAATAATCTGGTTTGGCTCACTTATATCAGCTTTAGTATCACATGTTAAGAGGTGAATAAGGACTTGGCACTTTATAAGTGTGTCTTTGGCATTGCATTATGTAACAATTTGTAAAAGAACTTTTAGAATAATTAGGATAACTAAACAATAGGGCTGTTTCACGTCACTTTTCCAGAGTATTCTTATTCTTGGAATATGTCTTTTGAGGAGCAAGTTCTTATGACTTATTTGAACTGTCACTTGAAAAATGCCTCTTGGATTGTACTCAGAGGTTTCTAAATTAAACGAGACCTTAAAAGTTAAGATCGTGCATTCAGAGGACTTGTGTTGAGGGCTTACTGTGATAACAAAAGAAATTTGTTTATTTTTAGGTTACTGTTGTTTGCAAAATCACAGTAACAGGTTTTTACTGTAAACATTAAGCATATTTTACTGAGTAAAACCAAGTAACAGTGTACTTACAGTTTTTTATGGCACCATAGCAAACCACTGCTAAAGCAACAGAAGAACAACTCTTGTGAAAGCCCTGGAGGCAGTATGTAGTCTTTGTCACTGCTATAGTCTTGAATATAAATCTATACATAAACATCTGTTTACATACGCATCAAAAGAATCTCTGCATATGTGCATGATATCAGTTACAGGAGTATAATGTGTTCATTTTCAACAGGATCTGTGTTCAAGGATTTCTTAGCATTATAGTGTGTATGTAACTTCCAAATATTTACTTTTTTTCTCATACCTTGTTTTGTGACAGGATGATGAAGTAGTACTTCAGTGTGTTGCCAGTATTCATAAAGAACAAAGGAAGTTTTGCTTGGCAGCTGAGGGACTTGGGAATCGCCTGTGCTTTTTGGAACCAACATCAGAAGCTAAAGTAAGAAGTCAATACTCTCAACTGGTGTAACTGATCAGTGAATGTTAACTTATTTATTGTCTGCGAATACATTTAATTGTGGTTTCTTTAATGTGATGCTAGGTGCACCTTTTGTATGCTTTTCTTTCTGTGACTGCAACATGAGATTTCTTAAAGATTCTAAATATACTTTGAGGCATACAAAAGCCACTGTTCTTTAACTATCTAAAATAATTCCTGTAACTGAAATACCTCATATTTTCAAGATTAAGTCTCCAGACTGTTATTAAAATTTAAGTTAACTAAAAAACTTATTCCTATTACTGCTGTAGGTTCAAATATCTTGATATACTGGATTGATAATTTTGGAAGCATTGTCTCCTGTTGGTTGCTGGTGTTAAGTGTTGCTTCCAACTGTTGATTAGTCAGAAAGTTGAGAGTACAGGGAACAGAATTATTAAGTAATTGAAAAGTTTTAAAGATAAGTGGCAAATGGAAAAGTGAAGCTAGAGGGCTGTGAAGAAAAAATAAAAGAAAACAGAGTAGTAAGAGGAGCCTGAGAGGAGAAAGGAGAGATGAAACTTTAGACTTGTACTAGAGCAGAATGTTAAGAATAAAGGCAAATGGAGGAGGACCTCCTCCCTCTCCTCTTCGTTCTCTCTGCATAATTTTATTTTTCTTTGTTTTGTGTTTTTATTTCTCTTCTCTTCCTCCTGATTTTTTTTTAGTGGGGTATTTGTATCTTTTCTCTTGAAATGTTGCCATGTGGTCCTATTTTTAGTCTAGGTATTATGACCGTGTTACATCCACAGTGTTTATTTATGCAGTATGAGAGGTCCTTGTTCATCTCTAAGGTGAAAAATTATGCTGCTTCTGAATTTGCATTTCTTTGCATTCCAAGAGTTCAGTCAGATAAATTATCTCCGGTATACTTTACAAATCACCAATAATCTTTTCACGTGCTTAAATAAAAGCAGTTAGTTTTCACTTACGTATTTTCAACTATTGTCTTAAATTCTTCAACAGTGATTGGGAATTTTTTATTAATTGACAGCTCAACTGCAATGTGGTCTATCTATCACTGATGGTGACAATCTCAATCTGTAAACCAGCATATTGCTCATCTTGTTATAAGAAAAGGAGGAATGGTATGCATTACTGTAGAATGCCATAGATCTACTTCACATTTCATAAGTGTCTTAGTAGCAGATAACACTACAGAAGCGTCTGAAGTTTATTTAAAATTCAGAGGTTCAGAAAACTTGTATTTAACTGCTTTAAAAGAGCTTACCGAGGAGCTTTCTGAACTGCTGGTCTTGACTGAGAGCAGCAAAGAATTTTGGAAAGAGGCATGTAAATACATCTGTTTGAAAAATAAGAAGTGTAGAAGGTCGATCTGGACAATTAGAGAGTACAATACTTACGACAACTCTTAGCAATGACGCTTACTTTTATTTAGATTTGGACAACATTTTGGTTATGAAATAAGAAAGAAAACCAAAATGGCACACATCCAGTGGACTAAAAAGTAGTTATTGAATAGATGTGTTTCTAATCAAATCCTGCAGGGTTCTGTTCTCACTGCTTATGCTGTTGAGTATTTTTGTCAATTAAGACATCATTTAAATTAACATATGCAATTTTTTCAGGTGATAAAAACATTTGATGAAGTCATGCCACACACAGGAAGATCTGCAGTGCCTGGTATATTAATAGAAAGTAGAGGTGTATTCAGTGCTGCCAGTGTAAAGTCTAATAACTGAGCATGTAAATGTGCTTACAAAATGGGAAACTATTCTTGTCCCCTGCGAGTAATGTGAAAGTCATGGTAGATGTTACAGAGTCCTAAGTGCCCTGAGTGATGATGTGTATAATCGATGTGAGGATGATGGTATAATTGAAAGAAACTTGGTAGGAGATGGGAAGTTATACTGTCTCCGGAAATTTTGGTTTTTTTTAATCACCTATGTGGCAGTGCTGCTGGGATACAGAGTCTAGTCATGGCATTCAAATTCATAAGAATGTCAATAAAATGGAGATTGCTCCAGGAAGTGCTATGAGAATCATGATTGGAGGAGGACACAGTCTGTTCGGTTTAAAAAAGGAAAGTATGGACACTGCTCATAAGCTTCTAAAATTGGGAACGTTGGTAACAGAAGTAATTTTATTTTAGAAGCAGAAGACTGTCCTCACTGTTAAAATGGTACTATTTACCTGAGATGGATTCTTTATCTGTTCTTTATCCTTGGAAATTACTTTATAAAGCTAGACTTCTTCTCTGTATTAAGAAGAAATTGCATTAAAGAAGATTCAAGGCATGTTTATCAACAGAAGTCCAGAGAAGAAAATCACAGTGATACCTTCTACTACATTCTCTTCTCCAGCTGACCACTTTACCAAAGCCAAAATCTATTTGCAGTACATGTGACAGCTTCTTCACTCATTAAACTTCAGCTAAATATTGTTAAATCAAAAAAAGAAGTGCATTTCCATTCAAGTAATTCTGGAAAACATAACAAGATACACTGAACTTTTTTTCCTGTCTAGCTGTTAATTCCAGAATGAAAAGGTGTCACTTGATGATTAATTTTTTAATCTGCATTGTATGTAGTAAAAGTCAGAAGATAGAAGTAGCTAAAAGGAAAGGGAGGCAAGGAAAGAGAAGGTATATTTCTTAAATAAATAAATAAATAAATAAATAATCTCTTAGAACTTAAAGAGGAAAAAATGGGGTTTCTGTGGTTTGCCACTAGCTGTTTTGGTAATTTTTGAGAGATGCTGAAGACAATAACAGTTATGATATACTTCTGTTCAAATTTTACTCTAAATCCATAAGCAACTTGCATGTTATCTCTTTACAATTTATTAGTAAAAACTATTACAGTGTTGGTTCGTTAATAATTTATACTATGGTGACTGGATTTTAAATGCATTTTTTAAAAGAACTTCTGCATTAATTCAGTAGTATGAAATTATGTTCCTCCTGTCTATATGGCTCCTTTTTGAATTATCAGAAGATGTTTGCCTAAATAATGTCTGATATTTAAAATGTAAGGGGAAAAAACTAATTAACTGGAGGTGAAAAATGGTATTTTTTATACTAAACAAGAAATAGCAGAATTATTGAACAATGTGATCTAATTATATTACTTCATTGCTTTTTTCCTTGTTTTTAAAGTGATACTTTAAAAGATGATGTATTTAAAAGATGATAGTCTAGTGCAGCAAGGCTAACTTCTACCAATACCTAAGAAAAATATACCTCAAAAGTAATTGCAATATACTAGCTTCTCTTTTAGTAGCAAAATTGTAAAGTGAACTTAAATACCTGAAGGGAATTATAACTAATTAAGATAAGATTTCTGTCCTAGTGACAGAATGTAATAGTTCACAGGTCTGGCAAAGGTAAACCTAGTAAATCAGTAACCTGTACCAGCTTATGTCAGTGTTTTTTACGCTGCAGACCAGAAGCTGTGGGCAAAGATTTGGTTAGTAAGCATATCACCTGCAAGAATTTAGTGTTATGATAGTGCCTGGAGGAATCGAGAAGACTGAATTGCATTTGAAGTGTAATGTGGGAGCTGGGTTTTCCTATTAGCTATTTTATGGACCTCCATTTCCCCCTATGCAACCCAGCACAAACTTAGAATAATTATATATAAAATGGTTAAAACTGCCCTACAGCTATTTGCACAGCTATTATTTTTATAATAAATAATAATTATTGAATATTGAAATAATAGTAGGCTGACAGACATAACACTGATGAGAAAAAGTTTAAACTTCAGCATAAAGCTTATCCCAGTGCTTCCTCCACTGTCACTTTGTACTTGCCTGGCTGTGTCTCTTTGATGTAGAAAATACTTCTTTGAAATCTTTTGATATGAAGCTCTCTTCATCAGAATGTGCTTGTAAGAATGTTTCAGCCAGCATAGCTGTGTGCATTGAGTCAATCTGTTATCCAACTTGGGATGGTATTAGAAACTTCATTGTGGTTTAGTCTTCATAGAATCACAGAATGGCTGAGGTTGGAAGGGGCCTATGGAGGTCATGTGGTCCAACCCCCCTGCTCAAGCAGGGCCACCTAGAACAGGTTGCCCAGGACCATGTCTAGGTGGCTTTTGAGTATCTCCAAGGATGGAGACTCCACAACCTCTCTGGGCAACCTGTACCAGTGCTCAGACACCCTCACAGTGAAGAAGTATTTCCTGATGTTCAGAGGGACCCTGCTGTGTTTCAGTATGTGCCCATTGCCTCTGGTCCTGTCACTGGGTACCACTGAGAAGAGCCTGGCTCCATCCTCTTTGCACTGTCACTTCAGGTATTTATACACATTGATCATCTCATCTCTTCCTTATATGAGAGATACTCCAGTCCCTTAATCATCTTAGTGGTCCTTTGCTGGATTCTTTCCAGTAGCTTCCTACTGCTTTTGTACTGGGGAGCCCAGATCTGGGAACAGTACTGCAGGTGTGGCCTTACCACTGGTTATTCTTGTGGCCTTATTTTTTGTCTTGCTGCATTTTGCTGTCTATTCTATGAAACTGCGAGTGAAAATTAGACAGGTGGTGTTATTGTATGGCTTAGGATGGGTAGCTCTCCTTCACTACTGATGATTAGCTATGCACATACCTTTACAGTGTTGATAAATAGTATCAAATTGTGAAAATACTGTGTTTTAGCAGTAAATCACAGTGTGCCTTACAAGAGAAAATTTTTCTCCTGTGTCACCCTTTTAAATGGAAAACTAAGGCAGATGAGTGTATCTATGGTCAATCAGAAGTCGGTGAAAATGGTGGCTTGCTGTTCTATTCTGTACTTCCTAGAAAGTATTTTGAGCTGTGTGAGAGAGAAATCCTACATACTGATAGTTTGGGGGTTTTTTAATTTATTACAAAGCGTGACCCTTTTCATTGTTGTAGGTCTTCATTTTTTCTATAACTGCTTGTGTTGCTCTTCTGTAGGTACTGTGTAGCTTGTATATGTTTCTTCATGTCACCTCTACTATCAGCTTTGACCTATTGATATACTTTACCTGCTCTCTGCTCATCCTCCAGAAATCAATTTAGATGAAAATAAAGTAATTTGACCTGGACTCCCATTCATTTCTGTGAGAAAATAGAGTTATTTTAAGACTCAAGTTTTTTGCAGATCTATTGAACTTTTCCAGTTCAGTAGCTAGTTTTATTTATCTTAACATCTCATTCAGAAAAAATGAAATATATTTAGTGTTATGAGTGTGTTGATGGAAAACTGGTAACTCTGCATGAAAGACCTGTTTGGAAATAATCTCAGAAATAAACATTTTCTTCCTATAAAAAGAGCAGCTGTCAGGGTAGAACTGTCAATTGTTTCTTCAGATTTACTTTGCAAATTTGTGTAGGTTTTCTGTATCAAATTTGTCTTTTTGTTTATCCTCCTGTATGTATGGACAAGACTGTGCAGAGGTGTGCTGGAAGAACTCCCAAAAACTCTCACTGACTTTGAAGAACTGTTTATTCTAAATTCCTGCTTTCTTTTATCATTCATCTAATCAGCCTATTTATTCTGTTACACAAATTTACTTACAATAATGCTTGCTAGGCTTATCTTTAAATGCCTGTAAAATAAAATACTTTATTCTCCACTTGAGTTTTTTCCTTTATTGATGATTCTTTAAAATGATGTTGTCTTACTTCTGTATGTTCATTTCAACTCCCCATAGCCAGAAGGGGGATAAATACCTATGCCTATTGTTACTTTACAGCAGATTTCTAAAACCGTATCTTAGTACCTGAACAGATTTTGTTTTTCATTTCAGCATAAAGATTCCTGACATGAATACCTCCTCATCTTCTACCTGTAGCTCTTGCCTCTCAGTATTTTTGTTTCACTGAACATCCCTTATTGGTACTTTTCTTTTTTTTTGTGGGATTCCATTACAATATAACATTGCTCAAGAGTTGAGGGAAAAAAGCGTAAATTAGCAGATGGTCGAGATTTTATTAAACCCTTTTTAGCTGTGTAATTATTAAGAGTGTAAAATGGTCTGCCACACAGAGATTTTTGAATACCAAGTTTATGAAACAGTATCATTTGCAAAAAGACCAGAAAAGAAGTGAGCCTTGACAGACTCAATAGTTAATTTTTTTTTTTTTTTTTTAAATGGAAGCAATCTACATTAATTAAGGAGGTCAGTTGCTACTTAGGTCATGTACCATCCACATAAATGACCTTTCACTGGTATTTCTCAGGTCAGAATTTAAAAAAGAATTTGTTGCCATCCAGCCACAGAAATGGGGTATGTGATAGCATGCATGTAACACTGCAAGTTTGAAAGAGGGGTTGGCTGCTCTAAGTCATGGGTGGAAAAATCATTAATTTCATAGTTCTCAGTGTCAGTATTCTTAAATAAAGCTGAATGCTCCATAGGCTATGAAAAAGAATAAGAAGTGAAAGACTAGTTGTGTTAACCTAAGATGCACATTTTATACAAACTGTGACTAGGAGTACGTTGTTTTAGAGTGTGTCTTGCATTAATACAGCACTAAAGTAAGGGCTGCAACAATTTGCAAATCAAAATACAGCGTATGTGGCACAAGACCAGTGGCCAGTGAAACAGATGGGAGTTCTTTTATTCAATTGGTAGGTGTTGGATCATACTGATTATGCCATATTCAGTTTGAGTGGGATGAGGTGCCAGAGGTAGTCTGAAGCCAATTAAAACTATATGACTAGCTATGTTATTTTTTCCTGGATAAAATTCCAGTTTAGTTTCTGAATTCAAGTTCCATGTTGAAAATAGACATTATAAAGATTGTTTCTGGGTTTTTTGTTTTTTTTAAATTCAAATGTACTTCAAGGACAGTGTGGTTTAATACATACTCAAAATGTCTTAATAAAATGGATGCTGCATAATCTGAAAGCTGCCACAGGATGACAACAGCAAAATATCTGAGTTTTTGTTTGGGTATTTTTGGTTTTGTTTTTTTGGGGTTGTTTTGTTTTTGTTTTGTTTTAATAATGATGTGGCTTATTTGCCTGCTAGGTGCGATTAAAGACAGTAAAGTAATGAGTGAAGTATTACTCAGAGGTTTTGTTTACCTGTCTGGTTCATTGAGAAGTAGAGACTACTTAATGTTGTATAGATTTTTATGTTCATAACAATAGAATATTTTAAATAAGTCTTTCTGGAGTTTACTAACAACTGCAGAACACAAAATCTAACATAGTTTCATTTGTAATTATTTTCACTGAGAAATGACATTATCTTTCTGTGTCTGATTATATGAGAAGCCTTGAATGTAACCTGTTAAAGAGTAAACTTCCAGTTACAATCTGTGTGCACATGTGTGCATGATTATGGATGCTACATAGATACATGCACACACACATATATATGTATAGTATCAGTTGATATAACAGAGTATGTTTTGTGTGTGTGTATGTACACAGATACACAGATGCAGTTAATGAATGCTAAAAAAAATAGTACCCCATAGTGGAGATGAGTGATGACAAGTATTACAGTTTAAGTTGTTCTTGTTGGAGTTAATGAAATTATGAACTACTTACTATTTACAATTACTTAGTCACATAAGAAAGATGCAAGAGCTCGCTTTACCTCAATAATATATGTAACAATTACATGTATCTATCTGATATATGCAATTTCAGTGTCAAGTCTTTGGCCTAAAAGTCTTTTCCAAAATGTGTTTGAAAACACCAAAAAAAAAAAAAATCACAGTCTGTAGTAGAGATCAAAGGGTGGGAATTCCAAGACTGTACTTGATTAGCTTGCTATAAGGACTTCACTTCAGCAAGTTTAGAAATCTCTTAATTGTATCATTTCCCTTTTTACCACCTTAAAACTCAGCATTATCAAGAAATTTATTCCCTCTTGTCATACTGATTTACAAAAGAAAAAGGGGTGTATATCCACTTTAAAGATCATTCATAGCCATAATCTGTATCATAACTCACAGAAAACTGAATTGTTGAGGTTGAACAAGACCTGTGGAGATCATCACATCCAACCCCTCTGCTCAGAGTAGGTTCACCCAGAGCAGATTGCTCAAGACACTGTCCAGTCTCCATCTCCAAGGATGGAGATGCCACAACCTCTCTGGGCAACCTGTTCCAGTGTTTACCATGCTCACAGTAAAGTTACTGCACTGACAAATTATGAAGTATGGATTTATATTATTTTCATACAGGGAAATAGCATGTATCTCAAAAACAAATGAGTAAATATTAAGTATGGATTTAAAAATTAAAATATATGTGTGTTGAAACACACTTTGAATCCTGTTTCACCTGTTATGCTGATCTGTTCTTACACTGTTTAATTTATTTTTACAGTATGTTCCTCCAGACCTTTGCATCTGTAATTTCGTCCTTGAACAGTCCCTATCTGTCAGAGCCCTTCAAGAAATGCTGGCCAACACAGGGGATAATGCTAGTGAAGGGGTAAGTAAATAGACATCAAAGAATATTAAAATTTCTGAATATGGATTGTTCTCATTTCTTTCCTTGCTCCAGGATTTTCTAGGAGAGGGGCCTCATGTCATAGCAGATTCTTAAGTTTTCCTGTTTTCCTGGTATGTTATTGCTCCACTACTATATAATCATATTCATTCCTCTTTAGCATTGAGGAGCAGGTGCAGTTAGTCTTTTGAAATATTTCCAAAAAACAGAAACATCGCCTTCAGAGATCATTTATTACCATCAGTCCAGAACTGGATACTGAAAAAGGAATAAGAGAACCCTTGGACTGAGTCTGGCTTTTATGAACCTGATGAGACTGTATGAGATAGGTTTTGTCTGAAACAGAAATCATTGCCATAAAAGCATTATTGTATTATAGTGCTATTTATTAATGGGAAAGCAAAATAATTTTCTCATCATGTAAATATTCTATCTCATTTCACTAAGATAAGAAAGTATTTCCGGTATTTGGATTTAATTTGATTTATCCTCACATGACATTAACAGCTAGAAACTAAGTCCTATCAATGAAACAAAGTGGCAAATTTAAATCTATTTTAGTTCATGTTTTATAATACAGTATTTTAATTTGTAGTTGTGTAACTGAACTGTTTCAGTATATTTTCAAGTTATTTAATCTGCGGTAACAAGCAAGAACTGTTGGATACAGTTATTTCAAAATTTTCTTCTTTGGGTTTCTTTTACTATATTAGCACAAGCATACTTACTGGAATGTAATACACAGTATAGTGTAAAGTGACTTTGCAGTAATGTGAAAGGTTGTAACTACGCTTGCCTTTCATATTACTAAAGTTCCAGTTGAATTATCACTTCAAATCTGAGATACTATGCTAAGACTGATTGAAAGAGGACTTCCACAGTGGAGCGATAAGGATGCCAAAGAAACCCCGTGCACTTTATTATATATTATTTATTATTGACAAAGTTATTTAAGAACTGTATTTTTCATAGAATTTCTAAGCTATTTGTTTGGCAAAAGGTGATGGTATAAAAATCCAAATCCAAAATCCTAATCCAAATGCCAGATACAGATTTGCCTGTATTTTCAATGATCTGCATGAACAATCGTAATTTTTCAATGATCAGCTGAACCTCATTGCAAGTTGTTGAGATGAGACAGACTTACCTCTCACCTGTGCACTAATACTTCTGGAAGTTTTGGAAGTTACACTTGCTGTTGCATCTGTGAATCTCTTGTAAGTAGGTAATTTAGGTTCTACATACTTAGGTAGAGCTTGTGTTTCTCTGAAAATAAATGAAATTGACCTATGGTCTCCACTCAGTTGGTCACTGCTCTTATATTAATGTGTGTAAGTTTTAGGAACTCAAAATAAAATGTGACATCACCTTTATTGTTTTCTTCTATTCAGTGAACAGCTGAAATCTGAAAAAAAAAAATAGAAATGCCAGTTCTTAATGTATGGGATGAAGTAATTTACAATGTTTATTTGTTATGACAGAAATCATAATTGCTTTCTGGCACCATGAAAACCACAAAACTTGTGTAAATAAAAATCTTCTGCATTTCACTCTCACCTAGAATTAAATTTGGTGGTAGTCACATGTATGTCTCTTAAAGTTGACTAAACTCTTGAATTTGTTGTGGGCAACCTCAGTGCATTGATGTTTACCGTACCTCTCAGATTTTTGCTGCCTGGTCGGATGAGCTTTCTATTATCTTCTATGATGCTGTGCTTTAATTGATTTCCCAGCATAGTCCAAAAGCCTAGGTGGAAGACTTATCATAATTTGATTGCTTTGACCCTAACTTCCCAATTTCAGCTGACTTGAATTGAAAGTAACTTTTATTCTCTTATGAACAGAGCATAATAAAACTCTATAGCTTTACTTATTTTATGAGACTAAATGGCAACTAGTTATGATGCAAATAATCTGTGCAGCTAGGTAGTCTTGTCAGTTTTCATTTTTATTTTATGTAGAACCAGAAAACTTGTATTTTCTTTGAGTTGTAATTTTTCTTTTATTATACTTACAGAGAATTAAGGCTCTGTCACATTAAGTAAAAGGAAAAATGGATATCTGAGGAAGAAACCAAATGTAAAAATACAAATAATCTCGGTATTATCTAAAGAAATTTACTTAAAGATAACATTTCACTATAATTTTTTTTTTTTCAAATAGAAATTTATGCTGAATTTGTTTCATGAGGAGGGATTTCTTTTAATTTCTTTCTGGGATTCATGTACTGTGCATGCAGTTTTAGTGTTTCCTTCCTTCTTTAGTACAATCCTAGAAAATAAAATAGAATAATATGTAGGAGGAGGGGAATTTTATTATTTAAGTAAATATCCTGGAAGGGAGAATCAAAAGGGTGTTTTATTTACTGGAGGCTAAGTTTTTGAATGCCGAAGTGATACATTCAAAATGTGTATTATTTTTCTAAAGATGAAAATAGCTATAGAATAAATTTTTGATGTTTTTTCCTCTTGATTTATAAATTGCCATTCATTCTGCAGTGTCTTCATTGCTGTGCAACAATTCACCATTTTCAATTTTATCTGTTTGTAGATCCGGTGCATCAAAGCACTACTTAAGCATTTGTTACCCAACAGTGAGTCTTGTTTTTCACAGGAAAGCTAAGTGTAACTCTGGCTGTGAAATGATTACTTTTAATAGACTGCATGTTCTAGGTAATAAGGAAGAAAGAAAACATTTATTTTGAAAGCATTTTTATTTCTCAAAAAGATAAATGTAAATGTGGTCAAAAATATATCTTAATTTATAACATTCTCATTTGAAACCAAACAATTTGACAAAGCTTTATATCATCCCAAAGAAACTAACGCTAATGATGGAACTTGCCTTTTTTTTTTAAAATGAATTAATTGCTGCACACATTCAAGGAGACTTATGGAATCTCTTATTTCTGAAGGAGCAAATTTCGCTTTGCAAGATGGCTGGTCAATTATATAGAATTAGAAAGATTTTTGAATGCTTCTGGATTAAAACGCCTCATGATTTCATGCAGATCAGTAAATATTAAATGACTTAAAACTAGGATTTGTTTTTATCTGAATAACATGGCTGCAGAATTTAAATTTAAAAAAATGAAGAGATGGTTGCTATTTAAGAATGATTGACAAGAAAGAGTGAAACTTCACAGTTTTATGCTTTCACAATTTTGTAATGCTATCTTCAGTACCTACCTTTCATTCTACTAAAGAATATTCATTTTTTTTCTCTGTAAGCTTGTTTCTGTTGTACTTTATGTGTGGAAATCATATCAGTTCAATTAGGAGATGTATATATTCAGGACATGTAGCACGAAGGTATGTAAACCATATTTGTATAGAAATCTAGGTATGCACGCATAGAGGGAGAATTCTTATTGTCTGTTTTATGCTCTTTTAATCCTTGTAAGTTAGGCGCAATTCTGCACGCTAAATCACAACATGCGTTTTGTATTATAATCAATGGATAGTGGCCGTAAGTGTATTGGAGTGCAGTTTAAGATAAACTACAGAAAGCGGCTTAAAATGTCCTAAGGTAACGTATACATTGTGAACACTGCATAGTATACATGGTGGAATAAAGCAATTTCTAATGAGAAATTTTCTTATGTGTTGAAAGAATTGTTGCAGATTCATACTTGTAACACTAAAACGTCAATGATAGTAGTCCAGTAGGCCTCCATAAGGTTGTTTCAAATGCATGAAACCAATGATTTTATTATTTTATTTACTATTTAAAAAATTCCTTTCATAGTACAATATTAAAATTAAACTATGCTAGTAAGTGGTACATCAGTATAAATAGCAAAATAGAGTAACTTTGTATATTGAGAAATTCTTGAATACATCTCAGGAAACTAACTCTTTTGTACCAAATTAGGAAAGCATCTAAATTGTGTATAACCATGAAATTATTTGATACAAATTTTGACCTTTACTGTAATAAACAATTATTATTATAGTTTATAAATCAAAATTCCTTAAATATTTTCTATCTTTTTTATATCTTACAAATTAAGAGGAAAATATGATAGTGAAATAACAAATGTGGATTCTATTTCAAAAATATGTCAGTTTGAAAAGGGAAAGGGAAATAAATTGATGTCTTATGAACACTCATTGCTTTAATTCTGTATTAGTTTGTCATTCTTGCAGCCATCTTTCTTGTTTAGATTGCATGGGGATGAAATGCATGCTATAGAAAGATTCTGTATTATATGTACTCAGAAAGACCAGTATTTCAGTTAACATTTTCTCATCACATGCTGCTATTTGATTCACAGGTGTTAAATTCTTCCTTCATTTTTACTTTTTGAGACTTAGAACCACCTTTATTTTTCTCTGTAACTTAGCGGCAGGATAACCACAACCTACTGGCTTATTCTGCACTCCAGGTCTTTAACTGGCCCATGTTGTGGCACAGCACAGGGAAGCTGGAGTTCTGCTCTGTCACCTCCAATCTTGCAATGTCAGCCTTTGCGTACGTGGTTTTCGGACATCTTTGTTATTGACCTCTTGTTTTCCACTGTTTTCCCCAGTTTTAAAGTGTAATTTTTGATTTTTGCAATTACACTGCTTTCTAGAAAAGAGAACTATTGATGAAAAAAGCATTTACTAAGGGAAAGCAAGATTGATTTAAACACTTCTAGGACTCCTAAGCAATAACACAATTTTTAGTATTTCCAAAATATTCACCCAAAAACTTAGCCAAAAGATTTAATCGGAGATTACTGGTAATATATGAATATTTATATTTTGGATAGACAGTAGTGGACAAATAATCTCTTCAGTAAAAATGATCATACTGTTGCTTTGGGTACAGTGGACAATAAAAAATAAAATGTAGTCTGTTGTGCCATATTTATTTTGAAACTACCTTGCCCTGCATTTATTTTGAAGCTGGGTACCATCCATTGGGGAAATTGTAGTAGGGACACAGCAGTTTGTATAAATAGCAAGGTTGAAATAAAAAATGAAAGCCTGAACAATAATGCAAGAAACTTTCTTTCTGGACCACAAGGATGTGTTACATGCAGAGAAAGTGGACTCTTAATTAGCTTCTGTCAAAAAGCTTACCAACACTGGTAAAATGGATGGGTTATTTTTTACGTTACAGTTAACTGATTCTGTTTTGAGATGTATGTCTTAACTACCAATCAAGTTAAATATTTTGTATTATGAGCACTATCTGTAGCACCATGAAAGCAAATTGATATGTTAATAAGTAATTTCTAAACTAGATCTCAGAAAAAGCTATTTTTGAGATTAATAGTACAAAATGCTGTCTTTTAATAGTTGTTATATATGTAGAGAAAAATGACAGCATGAAGTGTAGAAATGCACTTCTTAAAATGTTCATTTTCATTGTGTTCTCAATACAAAGGCATTGCTAAGAATAGAACTTGGCCTCATATAATTAACATTAATCTTTTATTGGTTCCACCTGTCTATCATTCCATTGAATGGTTTGCTTTCCATATGAAATTTAGTTTGGAATAGACTTCTGCTGTTAGTTTCAGATTTTTCTAGAGGAAGAACATAGCTTCTTTGATTTTGGGGTTTTGTTCTTTTGTTGTGTTTTTTTTTTTAATGAGTCAGCCTTAAAATTACAAGTGATTCACTTAAAAGCTTTCAGTAAAAAAATAGCATGAGGTGTTTTATTGATTGTTCTCAGTATGTGTATATTTGTTACAAACTGACTACATGTAATTTTCTTCTGACAACCTGTCTGTAATTACAGTTGATTTTGCTGTTAAGGTTTACCTTGTTGATTAAAAAAGAAGTTGTAATTTATAGAAGTAGTATTATATACACTGTTACATGATACTTTTCTGGTTTTCTTCCCCAAGCAGTGACAAGTTCCTGCAGGATATATTATTAAAACCATTTTTTATGGATGGCATATTTTGGAGGAGCTCTTGGAATTTTTTTATTTATTGTTTCTGATCAGCCTTTTATAATGATATCCAAAAGTATGTTATGTTCTCTGAATGACCAGCGATAACAATCTTACATTTGTCTCCAATTTTTTCCAATGATCTAACGCATTATCTATGGGGGGCCAAAAATCATTATCCAAGAGTCTGTGGTTTTTTTAGTTTGCTACTGGATGTACTGAGAAATTTTACGTAATTATATGGATCATATTGTGAAAGAGATTATACATAGTATCCATATAATTCTGAGAAATGTCTCAATAAAATTTACTACATAAAATTACATAAGACTGTCTATTCTGTTACCAGCATTAAGTTCCAGCATAACCAGGTCCCAAATTCCTGTTTGTTAATGTCTTTGTTATTAGCTAGAAAAATAGAAGTAGGATTTTTAGTTTATTGTAGTTTTATTAAAAGACCTCTGCTGAATTGCTTTTAGATTTTTATTCCCTCTGTTCGGACAAATAACATTTCATTTTTAATCCTTTGAATTGGTATTAAGTATTCTATATGTTGAGCTACAGAATGTAGTCGTTTCCTCAGCTTGATGTCTTCTAAGTTGTGGTACTGTAGAACACAAGTGGTACACAGCTTGTAAACCTATTGACCTAATTGGTAATTTAAACTAATGTATTGTTCATAGAGTGCAAAATCATTTGCCTCCACATGTATAACCGTTATTTGAGTTCCTGGAACTACCTTTAATTATCTTGGTCCCTTTCACATGAATCCAAGGAAAAGAACTGACCTTAAAGGCAGTCCTTTCTAGCAATATGTAAAGTTCTAAAGTTATATTTTGGGGAATCATCTTTCATATTTAATGATTGTCTAAATATACCTGAAACAAGACCATACAGTAAGTGCTCTTTTAAATGGAATAAAAGCTCTGTGTGTGTGTGAGAACAGTTTCAAGTAATTACGTGAGAAGATAGGTATTCTTAAATCAGCAATTTCTAACTTGTTATCGGGATCCTGACGTTAGAGCTTTTATTATTACTCAAGACTTACCAGGTGCAAATGTTATGATCTGGACTGAGAGAAAAAAATTAAGTATAACGTTGCCCACCATAGTATAAGTAGTATTAACATTAATCATGATATCCTTAATTCTGGAAAATTTGGAGATCACTTTCCTAAAAAATTTCTTCATACAATCTGGGATCAAGGATCTAAAAAAAAAAAAAAAGAATTTAATTTCTTGGTCATGTTATTTATTTAAGTTTGAATAGGCTTGTTATTTATAAATAACTAGGAAATAAGATGGTAGATGCAGAAAAAGGCTGAGAAGGGTAGACTTGAAAACCTATAAAGCTTGCTGTCTGTTGTTCCACAGGTAACTTTCTTGGTAACATTCTTCCCTTGGAATTTATTTTCTTTTGGTCACCAAAAGGACCTCAAAAGATACGTCTTAAATTCTCTAAAGGAAGTGTATGGAAAATCCAGTTTTGCCTCTCCCTAATCTTGTCATAAATTTCCATATTTTAAATTAATACCTTTGTTGAAATTATGGATGCAGTTGCTTTAATGAATCTGTTAAATGCTTAAGATAACATTAATCCTAGCAAGTAGATATCCTTAGTGTGTGCTTAAACTATTTTGGGCAAAAGGTGCGTTTTTCCTCTTTCAGATTTCAGTTTGCGTATGTGTATATATACTTATTTTATTATTATTTTTTAATGCATCTGAGAAGTTTATAAGAAAGGTAAGTAGTATCTTATGTAATTTAAACAATTTTTTTAAATGCTGTGTTTTTACTTAATTATAATAAAAATTAGGTCACAATGAGAGTCTTTGACCAAGAATAACATTTGTTCCCTTGGCAGATATTTGTCTACTGCTGTAGCTACTTCATTATTATGATTTTTGCCCAGCATTTGCCCATTTCATAATTTGCTTGAATATTTGCACTTATTACTTGAACTGTAGTAGCTCTTCATGTTGTTACGTAATTCTGATCGTAGTCCATGCAGTGCAGTAGAGTTCTGACCTTCTCTGTCATGTTCTGTAGGCAGCTCAAGGGGGTGGTCACAGAACTCTGCTGTATGGCCATGCTATACTACTTCGACATTCGTTTAGTGAAATGGTAAGTGAAAGAGCACTTGCACGGAATCAGTAACATGAAACTCAAATAAACATCTTTTTATCAAAATAAAAAATACATAAATTCAGAAGAATGTTCTTTCTAAGTTCTCTTCTGCACTAGATAAAAAATTCTGAATAGCTTATGGTGTCTCAACACAATGGAAGTGGCCCTTATATTTTAAATTCAGATTCTTCAATCAATTTCACTCAGAAATGTAGCTGAAAAACTCCTTTAGTCATGGATTATTTCTGTGTCCTTAAGGAATCCATTTTAATGATAAATTCCATTAGCAAGTTGCTACTATTGCAAATGAATTTGTCGTGAAATGTGTTATTTTTTCCATCATATTTTATAAGATAAGGTGTTCCTTTTAACATCCCATAGTTCCCAGAGGCTATGCCCACGAACATGCTATCTTCAGGCTACCTTGTATAAATTTTGTTTCACTACATTGTACAACTGGAAAATAACTGTTCTGGATCCTGACTTAGGGCCCATGCAAGTATACCTAATAGGAGGTTGAAGAAATGAGAAGTCAAGAAAACGTCTTCCCTCCTTTTTTCCTGTACTAGGAGACTCTACATTAGTCTTTAAACTCTGTTACTTATGTTTGTGAACCATACAAAGTGTAGTTGCCTTGATCTACCAGAGTTGCGAGTATGATTACTGCCTTTTGGTATGTTTGCTATGTTTTCATGATGTTTGCCTGTTCCTATCTGATGAATTACATGAAACTTTGGAAGGTAGAAGATAAATTGCATAAAGAAATATATGCTGAAGTGGAAAAGGATTTTGATGTTTTAAAGTCAGGAGGAGCTTGTATACAAATAACACCATGCTTAACTAATTTAAAAGAATTAAGCACAGGCTAATAGTAAGATGGTGTAATGTGAATGTATTAATTTGGCATGTGTGTTAATGGATACTGTTGTCTTTTTGTTATCAATAACTTCATTGTTTTGCAGTATTTGACATGTTTGACATCATCAAGATCCCAAACAGATAAACTTGCATTTGATGTGGGACTACGAGAAAATGCAGCAGGTATGGCAAGTTATTTTTGAAGGAAAATGTGTCACACATTTCTGTTTATAGAAGAGGCATTGAGATTAATGGCACTGCATGCTTATGAATGTTATGTTTATGTGTTCATTAGAAATAAGATGACTGAAAGTAAATGATGACTGTCAATACTAATGACTTTCAGTAAATTAAGTGACTTTGTGTGAGAATCAGGTGAGAGTGTCTTGTGATTAAACTGAGTTACCACAACTGCAATAACACTGGTGATAATGGTCAAAGTAAAAAATTTCTGTTGAATAAAATAAATTCGAGGCATTTGTTTTCTATTTGTATGGTTTGGCACTTTCAATAGAATTAGAGTATGGAAAAGCCATATATCGGTGCATTCACAATATTGTAACCATGCACTGTAACCATGCAATGTAATATTGTAAACCCTGGGGAAAAAAAAAAAAAGGCATGCAACTTGTGGTGCAGGAAAACAGAAGAAATGTGATGAGCACATTGCTAAAAGAGCTGAAGAAGAATAAAAGCATAAAATGGATCAAAATAATAATGGGACTGAGTGGAAGTGATACAACACAAACAAGAAATGACAAGAAAGCTTTAAAATCTACTGAATAGATTTCCAGGAGTACTGCCAGTAACAGTGCTGCTGACAGAAACATAGTTAAAAAAAAAAAAAGAAATTGTGCTTCAGCAAAATCACATATAAATATTGAGATGCCACTGCAAGCTATGTTAAATGAATTTGAAAGCAACTCAGCCACAAAAAGCCACAAATAGATCTATGTGCTGCTGTATACATAGTGTTAATGGTTACTCAAAGTGATGAGTACTCACCAGAAAGTAACTGGTGACCCTGTAGTATCCAGGCCCAGACATATACCTATACAGTATAGGCAAGTACCTGTATACATACCTCATTAATGTGAAACTTCAAATAAAGAAATGCCAGTTGTATTAATATCAGCCTGTGCTTTCTGTTGTTGTTACATTATTTTGAAAATAAATTAAAATCAAAATAGACTAATTGATGATGGAGAGGCACTGCCAGTGTAGATGTTAAATGTTTGTGGGCTATGATCTTTGAAATCTCTTTTCCAGGTGGCTCTGATTACCTGCATGACATTCTGTTTTGAATGAGTGAAGTTTGTCTTTCAGTTGTTTGTAGCCATATAGAAGATGGTCTCAGACAGATATTAGCAGCCTGTCACTTGATTATATCTTTGGTTGCTGCCTTAGATGGAGACCATTTTCTTTAGGCATGTTGATAAAAGGAATGTATGCATTCTGTCTCTCTGAAAATAGTTTCAGTGAAATCTGTCTTCATAAGTTGGTAGTTTTTTTCAGCGTTATTGTGCATGTGTCTGCTTGTGCCCATGAGGTTTTGTAATGAATATCTGTAGTTGTCTCATTGGTATTTGCTTAACTGTACAGATACAAAAAGACCCTTGTCTACATAGGTAAGATCTAAAGAGCAACACATGCTTAGGTGTGTTTCTGCACAGAGGATTTTGATAACTACTGCATACTTGCAAACCTTGTAAACTGAATACCATAATAACACTTCCCCTTGCCCTACTCCCCCACCCATGAAACTGTCCTATTGAATCAATTTTAGCTGCAGGAAGTATTCTTCACCTAGCAGGTATTGAGTGAAAAGCCACTGGACATTTAAAATTATTCTCTTTTAAAGATTTAGCACTTTACACTTTTACTTTCAGGGATGTAACTTTTATTTCTTGTCTTCTTTATAGTTAGTTTCATAACCTTCAAATACTGTTTTAAGGAGGTTTTACATGAAATTTCTTAGTTGATCAAACAGATTTTTGTGCTTTGTCTTATGCTACCAATTTTGCCTTTGTTTAATTTTCTCCCGCTTCGCATTGCCCAGTGAGGAAGCTGTATTCAACTCATTTTCTTCAGGGTCTTAACGAAAACCTGAAGGGTGTGAAATTGTGGCATGAATTAGGTAATCTTCCCAGAATCAGAGTGTATGTGTGCACAAAGTAGTCTGGAATCTTGTATTTAATGTGTAGGAAACGTTCTGTGGTTGTCACCCTTAGGCGTGGCTATCCTGTAGTCATATGGCCTGTAGTGCTAATGGAACTGCTCCCAGAACTGGTATTTTTAGTGTAGCAATATTGTAAAGTTATGGAGTATTTGTTTCAAAATTCTGTATTCTACAACATAATTGTAGTTTAGAGTGGAAATTATACAGAATATTGTGAATTAAATATGAACGTTAAGCAAAAGAAGACACAAAAGATGATAATTGAGACTGAAGTAGCTGTCAGCAATTTACTGGTGGTGAAAGCCTTGAAGGGAGGAGGACAAAAAGTTTCAAGGAAAAAGAAAAAAATTCAAATGGATTGAAAAGAGGAATGATGTGGTTTTATAAGGTGAATGTCTTACAAGGTACAATTCTTTATTGTGTAATTTCAATGTTGTATAAAGATATCCTTAAATTTCTTGGGAGTTGTCTATTTTGTTATACCCTTGATAAGTATCTCTGTCCTTTAGGTGAGGCATGCTGGTGGACAATACACCCTGCTTCTAAACAAAGGTCAGAAGGAGAAAAAGTTCGAATAGGTGATGATCTTATCCTGGTCAGTGTGTCCTCTGAAAGATACCTGGTAGGTTTGTTTGTTTAGCAAGTGGAGACATGGTGGGAAAATACAAAGTGCTGTGAGGAGTTGCAGAAAATGGTTGGGATTCTTATTAATGACATTTTTTCTACTCTAGGAAATAATGCCTGGTTGTAATGCGCTTTTTTTTCCTCAGTGAAAGGTTTCCCCCCTTTTAGAACAAGACTGTTTCCATGCCTTTATCCTGAGGTGTACTTCAGCATTCTCCATCTTGGGAAGTTTTTATTTCTGTAACTGTGGAAGATTTCTAAGCTGCAGCTGGAGTCTGCTGATTAAAGTTAAAAACGAGTTCATTTTAAAAGCAAGTGACTACTAATTTTTAAAGAATATCTGTATATTTATTATGTATTTCTATTTTGTTGTGAAATTAATATACTAAATATTTTTAAGCACATAAATTTCACTGTTTCCTGTTACTGTTGTCTTATTTCAGCATCTCTCCATGTCAAATGGAAGTACTCAGGTGGATGCCTCCTTTATGCAGACGCTATGGAATGTGCATCCTACGTGCTCAGGAAGCAATATTACAGAAGGTTTGTCATTTTATTTATTTAGAAATGTATATACTTTAGATGACTTTGTATTGCTTTTCATAAAGACTGAAAATGAAAAAAATCCACCCTCAGAACACCAAACCAAAGAGCTTAATGAAAATAAAGAAAATGAGCATAGGAGAGAAGAATAACAGAAGGGAAGACGGGGAAATACAGATACATCAGCTGGATTAACTGATGAAAAGCTAAATAAGTGCTGTAACTTTAGAATACCAAACCATAAAAAGCTGCATGAGAAGTGAAGACTGACAAAGCAACAGATGAGTTTATTGTCTTCAATTTAATTTTGGGGAGTAAGACCTGCAGAATAACTAAAGCCAGTAAACTTAGATTTTTGCATAGGATTTTCAATCACCCTGTAACAGAGGTAACAGAAGAGAGATAAAGGTACATGTAAAATGGAAAGCAGGTTTCTCATAGTTCCTATTTCAGTCTCTTAGTTGTGTTTTTTAAGGGTATTTGCTCAATATCCTTTCTGGATCTCACAGCCATGCTTCCTTACTGTCTCTCTGTAATAGTCAATGAAAATGAGCTCTCTAAACGCATCCTCTTAATTAGCTTTAAATCCTACATCACACGGTCAGAATTCCTTTCTAGGTACTTGACTATGCTTTACAACCATGTTTGAGAAGCAGCAACTTACTCTGTTGGAGAAATGTCTTGTTCTGTAATGAAAGTCTCATCCACTCAATATTTCTCCTTATTTCAGTCCTGTACTCTGTCATTAGCACTGTCATAAGAAACATTGTACTTTACCTCTGCTGTTCTGTGTTCAAAGTATTAGCCCTCCACATTCATGAATGGTAAATGTCTTGAAGTCAGGATCATTTTGTATCACTTGGGCCTAAAACTAATCACTTATGATATAGTAATATACAGGATCATAGGAAAAAAATAGAGCTATAAGGGACCTGAAAGAGACAATGCATTTCCCTGGGCTCAGCTATACTAAGTCTTGATAGAAGCAGACTACGCTGGTGCTAAAGACTAACAGTCACAAGGCTTATCTGAACTATGGTTGGGCCCTTCTAACCCCAGGTGGTGTAAATCAGCATCCCACAGTATTCCTCTGCATTGGCCCATAAGAAACTTGTCTCAGAGTGTTGGTAGGTTTTCATTGTAAGAGCATACGGGATTTTCCTTGTAATACTTTCTGATTGCTTTCTGTTGCACGAAGTTTATTATGCTGGAGCTTTATATTTATAAATGGCTGCCTGGGCCCATGTCATCATGGGTCATAAACACAATAGAGGTTAACTCTGGAAAAGTCCCCGTGTTCTCAGGGTTCACAGGTTAAACAAAACCAAGCAAACAGAAAAGCCGTCCTAGAGTAAAATTAAGAACTTGTAACAGATGACAAACTTAATGAGCTACACAGAGACATCATGGAAGATCAGTGGTATATTTTAGATTTCTGTAACAGCAGGGATTTGGCAGCTAAATTTCCTAAGTGCTTACGGAATCACAGAGTGGTTGAGGTTGGAAGGGAACTAGTCCAATCCCCTGCTCAAGCAGGGCCACCTAGAAGAGGTTGCCCAGGACCATGTCCAGGTGGCTTTTGAGTATCTCCAAGGATGGAGACTCCACAACCTCTCTGGGCAACCTGTGCCAGTGCTCAGACACCCTCACAGTGAAAAAGTGTTCCTTGATGTTCAGAGCGACCCTCCTGTGTTTCAGTATGTGCCCATTGCCTCTGGTCCTGTCACTGGCCACCACTGAAAAGAGCCTGACTCTGTTCTCTTTACATTGATGAGATCCCCCTAAAGCCTACTCTTCTCTAGGTCAAACAGTCACCGTTCTCTCAGCCTTTCCTCACGTATGAGATGCACCAGTCTCTTAATTGTCTTAGTGGCCCTTTGCTGTACTTGGAACCCTTGTACTTTGTAGCTCAGAATTGGACACAAAATCCAAAATTGCCTAATAAAATAAAAAGGATAGGGTGGGGTAAGCAGAGAAGTAGGTTTTCTGCGTGTCAGTTTTTTCTCAATTACTAGGCTTAGGTTTAGCTGTATATACACTTCTCAGAATGGTTTACATGAGGGTTGATCATGTGTCAAAAGACTTAGCAGCCTAGCTCAAGTTGAATGGACAGACTGAGAAAGTGGGATTTCCGGAGTCTAAAATTGGACTGGAAGTCTCACAACAGACTTTTTGTGATGTTTGAAGTACTTCTGATGGAACATAAATATCAGGAAAGTATATTTTTTTCGCATTCTTTCTTTGTTTTGACCTTTGTATTAATTGACAACAGGATAATTGCCAGTTACCATTTTCCTATTTTACAAATTTATATTGAATCAGCTGCACAGTATGAAGGTTTCCTTCTACCCTTCCTCCTTTATGTGTGTTTGTTCTTTTAAAAGGCATTAATTTCACTTACAAGGTCATAACAGTTTGGACTGAGGGTCTGATGAATCATTCTCCCCCTACACCATTTTTTTCTTTTCTTTTTTCTGTGAGGCAAAGTGCTGGTTTTGACCTGTAGTCTTTCTGTTAAATGGTTTGGAAATTTAGCTTCCATTAAGCTTACTATTCAGAACTGCTAAGTGTTTTTCTGTCCTCTGTCTCCTGCTGCTGCTGGGTAGTTTTGATTTTGACACATTATAAATGTCAGACCAAACTGATGAACTCACTGAATTATTTTGTATTGAGAACATTTAAATTGTATTAAGGGGGAGGAAACTGTGGTATTATATATTTGATTTGTCTTTTACATAAAGTATTCAATTTTTAAAAACAGTAATTGTTGCAGAAGTTTTTATTTTCCTTTTCTGTCCCAGAATCCCAATTTTATTTTTAAATGTTAAGAGATTGCTTTCTTTTTGTCTTCATTTTGAGAAGAAATATTTTTAACTGAAAAAGATACAAAAAAATAGTATGTTGTCATACTAAATTTGTTCTTCTTCTTTAATTTCAGTTATGAGTGAACATTTGGAAAACAGATTTCACCTAGGTCTTTTGGATTTTTTAATTTTTTGAGGGTTGTTTTCATATTATCAGCATTTAAGCTAAAGAGTAAAATGTGCTTCTTCTACAGGATATCTTCTTGGTGGACATGTAGTACGTTTTTTCCATGGCCATGATGAGTGTTTGACAATTCCATCTACAGATCAGAATGATTCACAGCACAAGTAAGTGGTGGTGCATTTTTATACATTTCCTTCTCTCAAGAAAGGAATAGCTTGTTGTCAGCTGAATTTGAGGTTAGATAGGTTAAACGTTCTTTACGGCAATCTTAAATTAAGCAGTGACGTTGTTACAAGAAGTTGAGACCTACTAAGCAGAAGATCAGTCGTGAGTTCTTTTATTGCTGACCTTTCCTATTATCCATTGTATTTCCTATATCCATTATATATGAGAAAGGTTATAGAAATTATGGTGCTTGAATGACGAGACATGAATGATTACTGAAAGGTGAAAAACTTTCTTACATGTATTCCTGTGAAGAGGACTAATTTTCTATAGTTTGTATTTGATTATTGAGTAGAATGTTAGTTTCAACACTAAAACATGTCACTAACCCCCAGCCAGTAATTCAAGAAAACTAGATTATATTAAAGGCTGAATCCCTTTGCTTCCTGGTTTTTATTTCTCAGTTTCCTAAAGCTAATATATAATTTTATCTGTATTAATCTGATTTGTAAGGATTATAATACAAAATTTTTGTTTTAGCACCACCATTTTTGTCTTTCAATAAGAATGTTAGAAGTAATTGTAGGAATGAAGTCTCCGATGTCGTATTCATGCAGATAATCATTAATGTATGCAAATGTGTATAATTATTTTAATATTGTGTTTATATGTATTTAAGAGCATTAGTAATTTAGATTAATCTCTTGGGAACTGTATGAATTACATATTTTTATGACTGATTAAGTAACAGCAAAAGTTTCTCAGCCACTTTGAAGGCAAAGTATTTTATCAACTCCTGAGAGAGAACAGCTTAATGGAAATAGCCTAATTTACCTGGGACATTCGGATTGTGTATCGTGCTCTTGCTGATGAGTAGGCATCTTCTGTCCATTCAACTCCATCTGTTTAGCTGGGGAGAAGAAGTGAGTCCTATACGGTTTACAGAGGAGTAAGATATAAATACTGTGTAGCACAAATAAACACAAGAGGATGATCTGCTGAATCTTTTCTGTAGGAAAGTGCTTTATGAAACTGGAGGAGCTGGCGTTCGAGCAAGGTCTTTGTGGAGAGTAGAACCCCTTCGAATAAGGTACTGATATTTTTTGAAATCTTGTTAGCAACTCTTGTTATGTTAACAGCAATGCAGTTGTTACAGACCCTTAAGGCAGGACATGAGTAATATATTTGTCCTGCTATATGATATATCTTAGTATGTTCATTGTTAATAATAAAAAGTAATCTAGCCATGATATAATCATACAGGGAATGTCAGTATTTTAAGACCCCTTTTTTTTTTTTTGGTCTGTGTCCCATATCAGTGTTGCTTATGAGATATGTCTGCTTGAGACATTGCTTCTGTCCAAAAGTAAAATGCTTTCCTAGTTTTCACTTGGAGTTTTAGAAGCATGGGTGAAAATCAGAACAGTAATATTGCTCATGGGTATCTTTTTTTTTCTTTTTTTTAAGACTCTATCTCCCTCCTAGGGAGTTATCTGTTAATTTGTTGCAAGTGACATTTCAATATATACACTAAGGATATACATGTTTTAACTTTGGCCTTCTGAACTGTATTTTTGTTTCACTCTTGGTGTGTTTGTGATTGCAAATGAGATACACTCATAACTAGCAGAGATGTAGGATACTTCTTTGGACTGTTGAGTCCTCAGTTAGGTTTAATCAGTTTGTTTAGACAGGCAATTGAAATACAGTAGTTGATTTACACTTTGGTATTTTTCAGAAACATGTAGGAATTTTTATGGACACCATATGTAGCACCCTAATAAAACAGAGAGAGGGTATAGAAACAAGAAAATTAAAGCTCTACTCCTTTCCAAGGTTCCCTTTGCAAATGTATTAACAGTTTTGCATCTGTTTTAATGCAAATATTGAAATCAAAAGCAAAAAGAAATACATATAGCACATTCTATTTTCTGAAAGTTCTTTAAAGCCCAAAAAGAAGTATTAGTTTTGCTTACTTCATAAATTATTTTTTATGTCTCATATGTTTAGCTGGAGTGGAAGTAACATCAGATGGGGACAGCCTTTCCGTCTTCGACATATTACAACAGGAAAGTACTTGGCTCTGAATGAAGATGAAGGACTTGCAATGTTAGACAGAGAAAAGTCAGACACAACATCTACTGCCTTTTGTTTTAGAGCATCAAAGGTAAATAACATCAGTGCAAATTTGTCTTAAATATGGAGGACTCAAATACTAGATCTGAGTTGGTTCAACAATTTAGAAATTATTTGTAATTTCTAAATTGAAGCAATTAACAGGGATTATGCATTTAAATACAAAGGTAAACAACCTGAGTCAAGAGTAACAAAGGTTTCCTTGAGGAAAAATAGGGATGATGAATAAATTTGAGTAAACTAAACTGTTAACAGGTTAAAAAAACAAGATTGAAAACTAATACAATGCCAGATACAGTGGTTTACTATGAATGCTTTAATCATTATAGAATCATTTTAGTTGGACAGAATCTCATTAGAATGTTATTCATTCCAGCTCTCTGTCATAATTGAATTCAACTGAATTCAGTTCATTTGGGCAAAATTCTGCCCTTGCTATTCTTTGTGCAGTGTCTTGATAGGTGAATTGCAAAGAAAATGTAGTCAGTGATTTCTAAACCATGTTTTCAAACTGTGCTCTTCAGTGAGCTGCTAATTGCATATTACTAGCTTTTTCATCATTTCCAGCTGAGAAAAACAGTACAAATGAGAGAGAATGAAGAATGATATGGAGGTAGGCAAAATTAATAACTTTTTTCCAGAAAGTGAAAGGCTTTTACACCAAAGTGATGAAAAATTTTTATATGCTTTCATGATATTACTTATAAATAGTTGCCATAACTGCTACAATAGAGTTTTTTATTAAGTATGAGAAGTTAAATGTTCCGTGTAGTTCTGAATGCTGTGAAGTCCCTGAAGGGCAGTGAAAAAGAATCTTTAAAGTTAGATATATACTAGATAAAATCTAGCATTAATGGTCTTGACAGATGCTAGAGTTTTGTTAGTATAATAAAGCAAATACTTCTTTTTAGCATGTTTAAAATAACAGTGTTTATTTTATTAGTGTGACTGCATACAGTATGCTGAGAATTTTTATTTTAACCAATCAAAATAATTGAAAAACTATCAGGAAATTTCCTTAGATTGCTAGATGCTCACCAAATAGTTTTTGGTTCTTTCTTCGGTGTAAAGGCTATGCAGTGTAGATTGTACATATGATGTTGTTCAGGGGCATTTATTACAGCTATAATTTTTTCCCATTTTTGGCAAATCATGGCACCCTGGTAAGGATGATGAGTATGCCAGGAATGCCGCAGTTACTGATTTAACATTGTATTCAAATTCCTATAACGTACTCACTGCCTAATTGGACACCGCTGTCCTGCAATGTCTTAATATTTTAAACTATGCATATAAATGTATAAATTTTAAGTATATAAATTTTATGTTTATGTATGCATCCTCATAAAATAAATAATTTCTGTTACATTGAATAAACATACCCTATTTTGTTACTCCTTTTGTTGAGGTATGCCTGTGTGTTACAATCCCCAAAATGACTAAGGTGAAGTACAGTAGCAATTAATTATGCAGAAGTCAATAATGATTGTGTAATGCATTCATCCCTTCTACTGTGTTTGTACATAATATGGTTGTTAATGTACATTTTTATATGAAATACCAAGTTCAGTGCCTCATCATTCTAGGATTTGTGCTGTCCTATATGGAGAAGAATATTTTTATCTCACAATAGGTTATAAATTTGCTTTTGCCTGTGCCAAGAATAAGAATAGTTGTTTATTGTCTGGGCAAGTGAGAGCTGCACTGGCCCATGGGTAGAGACATTAGTGTTTCCAAAGGTGAGGGGAACAAACAGTGGTAACTCTTCCTGAAGAAAGAAAGGTGAGGTTTTTGAAGCGAATAGACCCCAGAGACTGATACGGACTGTAAGAAGGAAAGGACTTTTAAAGCCAAGTGCTGATTTCGTACAGACTGAGGGGAGAAAGATCTGTAGAACTAATAGTTAGATTAGATATATGCAAGTGTGATTATCTTAATTTCTGCGCATGTGTATTTGTAAACCTTTGTTTTCTCTTGTTCATTTTCTCAATGAAGAAATATTTTCACTTGCCTGGACCTTAACATGGCATGAATTAAGGGAAATTTCAAGATAACTGTCTAATACGTTCCTATCCAGATGTGTACAGAATTTTAAAAATAGATTGTTGGAATACCTGGCTCTTTACAGCACTCCCGCCCTTTAGAATCACAGAATAATTCTGATTGGAAAGGACCTTGGGAAGTCATTTAGTCCATCCTTCTGCTCCAGGCGGGGTCAAGACTGAATTCAGACCAGGTTGCTCAGATTATACATTGCTGTGGAGTATTCAAAAGGAAGTAAAACATTTCTCCATTGAGGTATTCTTTCCAATTTGGAAGCCAGCAAAAGAGTTTTTGTGGAAAAAAGAAATTATCTTTGCCAGTAGGCAGAGCTGTGTGGAGTATACCAAATCCCCAAGGCTTCTCAGGAGCCTGTAAGACATGACTTAGTGTTATTTTTCCAACAGTTGTTAGAGTCCCACTTGTTGAAAAAGCACACCTTCATCCTCAGTATTGTTACATACCATTTCAGCAGTCTTGTCTGTTCATTGCTTTTCAAAACCTGTGATTGCATTCATAATGTATTTACTTTTACTGTTTTGTTGTTTGCTTTTGCCGGGTAACACTGGAAATCAAAATACATCTTTTAAATTATAAAATACAAATTAGAGTTTTCCTTAATACATCCTTAAATAAATAAGAATAAAAGGGAGCTTTTAAAAAAGTGAAAGAATATGCTAAAGAACATTAATGGTGCTGATTTCAATGAGAATAGCATATGCAATATATGTCTATTTATTGCAATTTACTGCAAACTAAGCCTACGAGCATCAGAAATTGACAGAAAACCCCCAAAATTATGCCTTTTGTTGGGTTTAATATGGAGCTTACTTTTGAGAAAGTTTTAAAATGTGAACCTTTATATTTAAAGGCAACAGTTCTGTAATGCCTTGTGACCACAGACACAGCAGTTTCCCTACAGCAGATGGAATCCTGTTTTGAAATGGGATGTTCTCATTCCAGCACAGTACTTGGCTCAGTATACTCTTCTGAGCAGAACCTTGATTCTGCTTATAAACTTCTTCGAGAATAAACACAGTGAAGAACAAGAGCATATTTAAAAATATTTATTTATTTAAAAATTGTTGTAGCCCTGAATTAATAGTTGAGATTTCATATTTTATTTTCATGATGGTATATACAATTGACGATGAAGAAATTATTGGTGTAGTCTGAGTAAGTAACATTCTGACACATTCAAAAGTCACAGATGACTCATGCAGAAGGATTTGATATCATTTTAATATTACTGCCAGCATGTAGCTATCTTGGGGGCTCAACATGGCATTATGATGTCGTAATAGTTTAGTAGTAATCATAAAGTTTAATTCGTTTTTGGAATAAGATGGTAGGTATTACGGAGTCCTTTACCTACAATTGTCTCGAAAAGTTCAAGTATTTATTTGTAAGTTCATATTTTACAATTATCCTTTCCCAGTAAGCACTGCATTTCAAATACAGTATTAAGCTATTTTTTCTACTTATTCTATATGGGAGGAGAAAGTAGAAGGTAAAATTAAAATCACCTTTTTTTTCCCCTTGCTTACTGTGGTGTATACAGCAAAGTATACAGGGTACAGTAAGCCCACTAGCAAAGCCCACTTGCAAGATAGGTAAGCTCAATGTATCAGTCCTCTGCTCTTACATTTTGTAGACCTTTTATCTTTTTTTAAATTGGGGTAGCCTGTGGCAGTACTTTCAATGCACTAACAGTATGCAACACCAAAATACACAATTCTAATTAGCTTGCATAGTTGAGATTTGCTAAGAGTTCAGCAGTCAGGTTGTCTTACCATTCTTAGTGGTACACAAACAAGCCCGTAAAGTATCAAAGGTTTCTCCCCTACTGCATTTTTACAAGACCGCCGTTGAAAAATCATTGTAAAGACAGTTGGGTTTATTTGTTCTGTTCACACTGCCATTTCTTACCTTCCTTCTGTCACGTAGGAATCTGTGAATCTATGAATTCTCTCACTTTCTAAATCTTGCCCTTCTTCTAGTATATTAACTATCTTGTGAAAATTGCGTCTTTGACAGCTTTGCCCTCAAGTTCGTTTGTTCATTCCTTCTTTCTTTTTTCATTTTTTGTTACTGTTATTTTGCCTTTGCCATCTTCCAGACCCATGGTGTGATTTGTTTTCTTCAACTTGATTCATTCATGGCCTGAGGGTGTTAAACTGAGAATAGGTTGTGAAGAGAGGGTTTTGAAGGAGTAAGTGTTTGGATATTTTGCTGCTAAGATATGTCAAATATCTAGATAAGAGATTTTTTTTTCCCCTCTTCCCCTGATAATCTTTATCTGACTATACTTTTCAGCTGTTAGAAAATTCACCCTCTCTTTGCACACTGCTATCAAATGACTTGGCTGAAATCCTAGAGAAACTGGACAGAGCACAAAGAGCAAAACATCACAAAGTGGAATTTATGCTGTATTGCTTAAAGTGAGAACAGCCTTCAGGCCCCCAAAATAATTTTAAAACTTTATTTATGAAATTTTAAAAATCCTGTTTTTTCTTTATGTTTCTGATGGATGTCACTAAAGGATCAATATCACTCAGTTTTTTAGAACAGTAACTTAATATAGGATCACTTGTTACCACATTATGATTTTTTTCATTGAAATTTCCATTGATTCTTGACACAGATGTAATATTTGAGAAAAATGTTTTCGTCTTCAGCCTATGTAAAGCCCAATAATTAATTGCTGACAGTTACTGAATTTTTGCTATTTAATTGTATTTTTCATTTAATGGCCTCACCGTAAATGTGTATTGAAAGAGTTCATCTTTATCTTTATGTGATAGTGCAGTCTTCATAAATATGATGTGACATGATTTCCCCATAGTCTTGATACTGTAATGGTATCCCCAAGGAATGCCTTGTAATTTCATTCTACTTCATCTTGGCATTATAATGCTGTCTGTTTCAACTGAAATTATTGTTGGAATGTGACAGCTAAATTCCATTTAAATGAAAGTAGATTAGCACAGTTAAAATAGAACTTTTTACTCCACCAATGTTGTACATTCAGTAAACTGAAATGAAGTAAGGAAACCTGTTACACATACAATAATGTAAACTATGTATCAATGTCTAACACATGAGCAACAAATGAGCAACTATCTACATTCAAGGTTAAGTCCATCAGAGCATTTGAAATCATAGAAAAATGATACAATCTAATTACTCTTATTTACTTAGGTTTTTTTGTTTAATCACACACATGCACATGCATCCATAATGTGCTATTACAGAATTTGCTGCATAATTCTGTTCATATTTCTGAATTCAGTTTTGAAAGGAAAACTATTTTATTTTCAAGAAAAAGATACTTGGTTTTTTGCTGGAGACTTAAAAACATCTGGTTGTAAATGAAGAATAATGGTTTTAAGAAATAGGTTGAGATTAAAAATGGTACTGGGTATTCCAGCCACACATTGAGCAATGTCTTCAAAAGAGATTTGAAAGAATCCAATTCCTCTTACAAAGAGGATAAATGTAAAAATAAAATAAATATAAAAAATAAGAAATGCAAAAGTAAAATAAATTTAAAAGCCAACTCGTATTTATTTTAAAAATTAAATATTTTCTTCTTTGCTGGTTGTTGCAATACAGAGGCATCATTCCAAGTGAACTTTTTATTGCATATACTATTTATAAGCAAAAAATTATTTAGTGTAAAAATATTTTAACTAATTTTCAAAATATGGTTCTGCTCATTTTTCTTTTTCATATTTAAGCTAAAATCTGAAAATTTTAGTAATACAGAATTTTACAGGCTCTACTAAACTGAGACTTTTATTACATCAATTATTGATTAGGTTAGGTTAAATATTTAAAAATTCTTTTTTTATATATCTTTACATGGTAATGGATTTTACTTGATTTTTCTTGCTTCAGTGAAAATGACGCTTCAACTTTGAAATTATTTTTCATCAGAATCTGACTAATTAATTTGATAGAAACAGAAATTATGTGAAATGAAATTTTAGCTGCATCTTAACAACATGAGTAGCATAAACATTGTTCAATTTTGGAATGTGTTTCAGTGTAGAGTTCAATGATTTATCCTGTTTCAGTATGGAGATTTAATGCCAACTTTTACTTTATCTTCTTAGGAGCTAAAAGAAAAGCAGGATTCTAGTCTTAAACGTGACATTGATGGAATGGGAGTCCCCGAAATAAAGTACGGTGATTCAATCTGTTTTGTTCAACATGTGGCTAGTGCCTTGTGGTTGACTTACAAAGCACAAGATGCTAAATCAGCACGTTTAGGTCCCTTGAAAAGAAAGGTAATGTTTGGGGTTTTTTTAATTACTTGGAAAACTAATGTTAGTTGCATAACAGTTTTGATCTGTCCTGTTTTTTACCATTCTACCAATGTGGCAATTGTGGGTTTAATTGTTTTGTGCTGTTTTATTGAAAATGGTGTGAGTGTTTCACTCTAAAAATGAAAAAAATGGTGAATATTAACATAACTATGTAACTCAAGAAAAACTTTGCTGCTAAGAAATGTATTTAGCTATTTTTCTTTCCAGAAGAAATTATTAATTTGGGCTCAATTTTTATTTTGGATACTTCAGTAAACTATGGAAATTCCTGATTTGGATGGTCCAATCACTTTTTTCAAAATCTACATTTAACTGTTTAAAGGCATAAACTTGTAAGTCATCTTATATTCACTGTTGGTTTAGATTTTCTTTATTGAGTATATTGTATGAAACGGCAATTAAATTTATTATTTAACAAGTGGCCCTAGAAACTGCTCAAGCTTCTTGGGGGATATTAATGAACAGTTTCCTGCAAAATGTTAGATGTAATTGTGATGTGGCATCAAGGTCTTTCTCTTGGCCTTTTGATTATAGGGTATGAGTATATTCTTAATTAGGGGTATATGTCCTGTTATCTCTTGAAATTATATTTACATTTCATTCAGAATTAAGTGATTTAGTTCTAGCTTCACAGAACTGCATCATTACCAAATGATTCTTTGATTCTGTATTCATAGATTTTTACAACTTGAACCTATTGTTAGAACATGAAAAAAAAAGTTCATTACTGAACAGAAGTTGGAATTCTTCTTTAATTACTTGTATCTATGTGCATTCACAAGAGGATACCCATTCACAAGCACTGTAATGCAAAAAATTAGGTCCTCAGCAGCACCCTTGGCACAATCTCTATTATTTATGCAGCATACATGGTCATAAATGGGCAGTGAGTACCCAGCCCCTTCACTACTTCTCAGCAACCTGGCTGATCAGAGCCATTCTTCATTGTATGCCAGTCATTCAGTATTTTCTTGGTAAGAGATTTAATCACACAATGTTGGTCTCTTCCTTTCCCATGCCAGTATTGGCTATGGGATCCTGTTTCCTCAGAAGGAATTTTACTTCTTGAAAAGACGTGTAGATTATTCCTTGGTATTCAGTGAAGAGTCTTGCATTAGCTTCATGTGAAGTTTAGTATTTTTTTTCCCCCCAGTTTTCTGCTCAGCAGCAAGGGACTAAGAGAACCTCCATAATTGCCTGTCACTTTTATTCTCCTTTCAAACTGTTTAATTCATGTTCAAAGACTCCAAATCTTTTGTTGCCTTCTCACCTGGAGAATTATCTCCTGCTAAGTGCCTTCAAACAGAAGAGAACCCAAACCTTCTCACTTCCTGTAATTGATAGCCCTGTGGAGGCAAGAAACAGTTTTTTGTCCTCTGCAAAATATGGTACTAGTCTATAATTTTTTAGATATATACATCCCTTTAAATTTCATATCAAATTTATTCTTCTGTAGTAAAAGTGAAGTCATAGTTTTGTATACATCCTCCACCATAATTTTGTCATGAGATTTTCACTTTCAGTCACTGTAACCCTTCTCAAGCTGACCTGCACTTTTTGTAACACTCCTCAGTAGCTCTAGGAGGATTGAGAACTTGCAAGAGACAAAGGGGTATTTTTGTTCCCATAACCTAGCTGTTATCACTGACACCTGCTGCAAATCTAGAGAGGAGAAAACAACTATGGAGTTAGTTCTGTTATAAAATACTTAAAATGCAGAGTAAAAATTTGTGTTGTTTGGCTTTGGTGTAGTTTCATGTATCTAGTTATCATGCTGTCTTTGTGAGACACAAATATGTAAGAAATTCTGGCATCATTTATGAGGCTTCCATTGAATGATTTCTACCAGAATTTTGATCTGTTGTATCTCTCTCTCTGAGATCTTGGTAAGCAAGGGTTCAAGACTTTGCTGGGTAGTGGTGATGTTTACAACAATTTTCTATTCAATATTTCTCAACCACCTGGAGTGAGTGATGGATGCCTGTCTTTTCAGTTTGAGAGCTTGCTTCTGTGCTTTAATAGCTCTGGGGTTATAAACTCTGCAGAGCTCCAGAATGCTGGAGAAACAGAGAAACATATGCTACATGTTTTGCATTTGTGTCCTGGACCATTACTTAGGGTGTTGGTCAATACCAATGCCCTGCTGTACTTCAACAACCAAGGCAGTGTCAAATTCCCCTTTATATGCAGGGAAATGGTTTATCTGAAGAATTGGAGTAGGCAGTGGTGGGTGCTTCTGTCCATGATCTACTTACTGGAGTTCTAAAAAGCACTTTCCTGTCATTGTGGTGTTTCTGGAGGATTTAGTTGAGGGGTTTTTTTGGCCAAAGAAATAGGGAAGATTAGGTCCTTCTGAAAGACTTCTCTCTTCCCTGATCTACTGCATACTTTGGGAGAAAAGTGCGTATCTGCTACACAGTGATGAAGGTGTAATTACTTTACAAGGTGTGGCAGCTTTAATATCCTATCTGTCAAATATTTTAATTCCTGTAGCTCCAAAATGTGGAGCTACATGCAATGGCCTGAGGAAACATTCTGATTGTCAAATGTTTTCTTATTAATTTTGTGATGGGAAGAACAGTTCTTCAGTTACTGTTCAGTTAAGAGACCCCAGGACCTTTCTTTATGGAAACAGTGATACTTCAGCTAACAAAGTCACCCACAGTGTGAATCTGTATAAAGAAGTACTTGAACAAAGAGGAAAGATGACCGATAACGTAAACTAGTCTTGTTTAAAATAATATTATCAATAAACTAATTCGAAAGTGTCTTCCTAGTCTTCTCCATCCCATTTCCGTGGATTCTGGGGTACAGATAAACTCATAGGGTGATGTGTGTCTCTTTTAAAAGTACTTCATCAGTATCTTGGAAGGAACAGAGCACATGTGTACTTTGGATCCTGCCACGTATAAAAAAACGATCACTTTCCAATGCTTTGGTATACCTATATGCTAATGTATGTTCAAAAAGTTGTTGGTAAACAACCTTCCCATTTGTGGCAGTAGCCACTTGTATAACATTGTTATTTTCTTTGTTAACTGTTCAGCGCCTACAAAATTACTCAGCTAACTGGGAAGTTGGACAGCAAATTTTTACTGTCTCAGAGCTAAAATAATACATTTTTCATTGGAGAATTCAGTAGGTTACATCTTAAGCAAAGCAGCAGGATAACTCACATTTAATTCTTACAAAAGTGCTGTAGGATTTTTATGAGTCAAAATGATCAAAACTTGGTTTTGTGATACCTAAAATTATGCGGACTTTTTGTGAAATTGGGTGTTTATTTAAAGGGAAGAATTAAAATCCCACCAAAGGATCTCTGTTACTACTTCAGGTTCCTATGATGTTCATATCTGGTTCTGGTAAGAATCCAATATAATGTGTAGAGAATAGTTAAATGAATCAGAAGTTACTCATAAATGTTGTTGCTCCTTTAGCCCCATTGTAAGTTTTATGATGTGTTTCACTCCAGACTGATTTTCTTGTCAGTACTCTTTTCATGTATGAATCCTTTAGTAAATGATGTTTAAGATAGTGAAGGTCATCTTTCCCTGACAGCCAGAATATAGAAAGAATGACATTTTTTGTTTCAGTTGGAAAATATTTGATAAGCATATAGGCTTAATGAATTGCAGGAGAATAAAGGTATATTAAAATGTTTTCACTGAATAACTCTGTTGTGTGAGACTGACAAATTTGTAATTAATTAATAAACAGGTGTTCAGATAGTGATTAATTAGTAGCTCAGTATATATACAATTACTGTGTTCAGTGCAATATTGAAATAAGTTATGAAATATTTAAAAGCACAAAGGTTTTTTTAAGTAATTACTGTTTTAATTACTGACTTTCAATAGGTTATATTACATCAAGAAGGCCATATGGATGATGGTCTAACCTTACAAAGATGTCAGCACGAGGAATCCCAGGCTGCTCGAATCATTCGCAATACTACAAGCTTATTCAGCCAGTTTATAAGGTAGTTATTACCATCTTATATACAACCATTTTTTGCTTGTTTGTTATTTAGAGTATTCTGAAATTATACGAATTTATCTAACATTTATAATTTATATTATCTAACATTTATCTAACATTTATAATTTATCCTTGTTTCCTGCTTTCATGTATTTCTACTTAGAAGCTGTTAGCAATATATTTTTGCTGACTTAAGTTTGTCATTTTGATGAGTAATGCCATTAAATAGATAAAGCAGCTTATTTAAGATTATTTACATAAAATCCAATACCCTGAAACCAGAAGCAAACTGGATCATAATCCAGGTTGAAGAAAACGTGCTAAATTATCTCAGTGTAACTCCATTAGTAAGTATTCTACAGTAGCTAGAACTTCCCAATATTCATAACAGGGTTCTTATTTTTCTGTTTTTCTTGGTAGACCAAATATTATAGTTAACTCTATTCAAATTTGTCAAACTAATTGAAAGGAGTATTGATGCCTAATACTGTTTAGATCAAAAATACGAGGGGAAACCATAGCTGCCCCAAGTCCATGCAAATAAACAACAGAAGGAAGTACAAAATAGATCTCTGCATGTCTGAGAAGAAAATATTGCCTTCAAAATCTGGACTGCAACATTTTACTTCTACCTTTTTAATCACCCATCCTATTGATCCTCCTACATCTCTGTCATGCCTCTGATCATATCTGGAAGATTTAAAGATCATAGGAGAGGCAGTCCTCTCTGGTGAACTGTATGCAGTATAACAGTGGTGCAGTTGACGCACCTGAGGGATGGGATGCCATTCAGAGGGACCTGGAGAAGCTCAAGAAGTGGGCCCACATGAGGTTCAACAAGGCAAGGTCCTGCACCTGGGTGGGGGCAACCCCTGGTATCAATACAGGATGGGGGATGAAGGGGTTGAGAGCAGCCCTGCAGAGAAAGGCTTGTTAGAGGGGTATTGGTGGATGAAAAGCTGTACGTGGGCTGGCAATGTGCACTCACGGCCCAGAAAGCCAACAATATCCTGGGCTGCATAAAAAGAAGTAGGGCCAGCAGGTCGAGGGAGGTAATTCCGCCCCTCTATTCCACTCTGGTGAGACCCAACCTGGAGTACTGCATCCAGCTCTGGAGTCCTCAGTAAAGGAAAGACGTGGGCCTGTTGGAGTGGGTCCAGAGGAGGGCCACAAGAATGATCAGAGGGGAGGGCTGGAACACCTGTCCTGTGAAGAAAGGCTGAGAGGGTTGGGGTTGTTTAGCCTGGAAACAAGAAGGCTCTGGGAGGAGCTTATTGTGGCCTTTTAATACTTAAAGGGGGCTTATAAGAAAGATGGGGACAGACTTTAGTAGGGCCTGTAGTGATAGGACAAGGGATAATGGTTTTAGACTATAAGAGGATAGATCTAGACTAGATATAAGGAACAATTTTTTTACAATAAGGGTGGTGAAAGACTGGAACAGGCTGCCCAAAGAGGTGGTAGATGCCCCATCCCTGGAAACATGCAAGGTCAGGTTGGATGGGGCCCTGAGCAACCTGGTCTAGTGGAAGATGTCCCTGCTCATTGCAGGGGGGATTGGACTAGATGACCTTTAAAGGTCCCTTCCAACCCAAACCATTGTATGATTCTATGATAACAGATTATATGCAGTAACAACAGTTAGGGCAGAAGGCTAACTGTGAGCTGAGAAAGTAAAAGGAACAACTTCTTAACTTCTCTTTCTCAGCTAAATTATTATGTGAGCATTCCTAAATCCCCTGTTTAAACCAACATGTTTATTTGCACTGGAATGGATGTATGGGTATTCAAAGTCAGTAACAGAATCTCAGCAGAGAGGTGGTGACTATATCTGATTTTAAGGAATAATTCAAGTTGTGATTCTAAGACTTTAGAACAGAATCAATAGAATTACATTCTGAATAGTATTTATCTTCCTAGTCTTTGCTCTACTAGAGGACAACACAGTTAGTAGTTATAGTTCAGTAAGCATTATCTGGGATTGGGCTGTTGCACTAACTGTGTAATAGAACTCAAGAACTAATGTGGAAACAGTCATGGCTATTTCCACAGATGAAAACACCAAAGCCCTTGGATACTTGGGCATTGTGAAACATGGAATATATGAGTACCCTAAGCATGGAGTCAATACTACAAAGGACATTAGAAAGTCAGGGAAATCAAACAATTTAACTTGACACCAGACTTGCTCTGTCATAATCCTGATTTGAGTTGTACTTTGTGAGTAGTTGCCTGATATCCTTGCTACATGTATGTCAACATAATTCCTTTCTTTTCATGGAAGAATACAATCTTGGCCAATAGAAAAACAAATGTGTTGGATATGAATATAATTTAAAGCAGTTTATATAAATTTGTACGTTGCTGACTATTGACCCTTTGTATGCTGAATCTTAATTGACAAAATGAGCATGAAAAGATACTGTATTTATCACATTTCGTCCCTATTTTGGTTTTCTGTATTGAAGCCTGTATTTAAACAATATTATTTATGAAATAGATTTTCTGAATCAAAATTTGACTTGCTTTCTCCTTATTAATGTACTCGCTTCAGCTTAAATTTTTTGAATCTTCTTGAAATCTATGTTGTGCTTAAAAAGGTTTGTTCTACTGCTGTATATCATCTGGCTTGTCAATTTGTACAAAACTGTTCAGAATATTTTCTGTCGCTTATTAGTCTAGCTTAATTTTGACAGACCTTAGTTACCAATAAGTCTGAAACTTTAGATGGAAATAATTCTAAACTGATTGTTCTGATAAGGGCTTTAGTATTTGGATAGTGAGGGGAAGTATCATGAAAACGGCCTTACATATGTGGTTGTATTTGACTTTTTGAATAACACCTTTAGCTATGTTAGTTTGAAAATATGGGGCATTTTGAAGCATAATTTTATTATGCTATTGCTTTTGTTACTTTTGTTTCCCTTCCTTTCTCCTATTATTTAGAGTAAATTGTTCAGGACATTTTTTCTTACATTAGTAAACTTACAGGATAATAGCTTTTTAGGAGAAGCAGCAAGACAAAGATCTTCAGTGAAAGTTCCATGTTTCCTTCAATATAGCTCTTCCATATGATATGGTTTTGTCTGAAGATTTTTAGGGTAAAATACAATACTGTGTCAATGCATATTCATTTATAATTGCTGAGATCAACATATAAGAATATACAATAAAATCGGTAAGAATTTATTTAGTACTGAAGAAATTACTTTTTCACAGTACTTGGCAGAAGTTTTAATTATGATGATCAAGTGATCATCCTTGTTTTACTGCCTAATAGACTAAAAAAAAAAAAAAAAAAGAAAAATTAGTTTATAATTAAGAATTTGCTTTCATAGAACCCTCCATATGAGACTGTGTTTAAAACATTACTTGTCCAGTATCACAAGTGACTACACTACTAGTTTGCATTTCCTGTGCTGAGGATATAAAAACAGAGCCACCATTTTTCAAGCCTGCTTTTCTTTAATTTCCTATATAGAGTTGATACAGAAGACCTAATTAATGGTTAGGATTACCTGTTATTTTTGTATTCTTTGTCTAGAAGACTGGGGGTGTACAGCCTCAATAACTGCTACTATTTTAGACCATCTGCACATTACATCTATATCATCAATAGGATTTCAAGTATCTAAAAAAAATCATTTACTGTAAGAAAGGACTTTGGTACATCTTTCTTCTCTGTTTCATCTTTTTGCTGACATATTGTTTCTTCTGCTCATTTTTGCAGGTTTTTTAATCTTTCTTTCTCTTTACATCAGTGCAGAAAGGGAAACATGATTCCACTTCAGGAAGCTCTGAGCACCGGACACACAAACAATAGATGTTTGAATGATTTGCAATTCAGATCAGCTCTTGCTCATACACATATGCCATATGTATAAAAAGACTTGATTTAGATACCAACAGAAAATAGGCTGCTACATAATACTGTACATTACAGTGTGAAAATGAATAATGCTGCCAGTCTTTCTCGTTGTTTTCCTTAGTGGAAACAACAGAACACTATCACCCACTGCCCTGCCTGTTGAGGAGATGGCTCAGACTCTGCAAGACCTGATTACTTACTTCCAGCTTCCCGAAGAAGACCTGGAACATGAAGATAAGCAAAGCAAGCTTCGGTCCCTGAAAAACAGACAAAATCTATTCAAAGAAGAGGTACAGAGAGAGGAATTGTTGCATTATTTTAAGTGTATCATGTCACAAACATTGAGAAGAATCTAAACTGTATCATCTAGATGCATGCATATGATTTATAATGTAAAGTTCCGTGGCTGATATATATATAAAAAATAGACTGTAATGCTATATGATAACTTGCTGTTACGTATTCTTCACTTTCACACTTGTCACAGGCCACAAGCGGTCTCTCATAAAATTTGGTCTTACTACTTCTGAGCATCTTTAAACAGATGTCATTTATAAAAGAAATTATTATGACAAGAAATTTTTTTCAGTCTATGAAGTTACACATTCTGGATACCTCAAATGAATAATAAATATAGTATCAATGATTGATGTTATTTCTGATGTCTTGCCTGTCCACCAGGATGTGAAACAGGAACTTTTTATCTCTAAAAACTGGAAAAATACTAGTTTTAGAGAAGGATATACATCACATACTTGTAGAATTGCTCCTCTCTGAACATGGAATAATTACACTTCTGTATATGCAGGAAATATATTTTACAATGTTTTTAGATATGTTTGGATTGCTTGCAGGTTTTCAATACCATTTTAGTCTCCAGTCAAATGGAAGTTAAAAATCTATTCTAGTATTTGAACTTGTTTGTTTTACAGATATTTTATTGGATAGTGAAATTTCCACCTTTTTTCATCAACAAAATTCCTTTAAGTGGTTTTTTTCCTATGTAAAGAAGATTCTGTGTAAAAAAGAATCTATTCATAAAAACTATAAAAGCTGTTATTGTCAGCTTTGTTTATTCCTTACCTTTTGTAATACTTAGCTGAGTAAGGAACAGTATAGAATGATTCTTTGAAATGCACGATTTTAATATAGAAAAATACATACTCAAATCTTTTAAGCACAATAGTTTGGTTTTTTTTAATCTAAGATGATGCAACTTTTAAATGTGTACAGGAAAAAATAATTTAAAAAACCAGCAAATGCTTTGTCATGTACAGTTGGTTTTTTTCTCTGTCATATGCTTTTAGGGAATGCTGGCACTAGTTTTGAATTGCATTGATCGCTTAAATGACTACAACAGCGCAGCTCATTTTGCAGGAATTGCAAGAGAAGAACATGGTACAGCATGGAAAGAAATTCTGAATCTCCTTTACAAATTGTTAGGTAAGTTTTTCAATAATCTACTAATGTAAAAAAAACAGGATACGTATTCTTTATATTCTACTTGCTACTTCACCACCAAAGAAGAATATTTTGTGTGTTATTCATTCTATCATGTAAATTACAGAATTTCTTCCATATACTTACTGATATTTATTACAGAGTACAGAGTTTATTGAACAATGATACAGCAGAAAAATAAATCTCAGCTAAGAGAAAAAATTGGTGCAGCATGCCAAATGCATATCTTTTTTTTTTTAAATGTACTTGTAGTATGCAAATAGGTGTGAATTATTACTTTAAAAATTAGAAAAACTGGAAAACAGTCTTTATATATGAAGCTGAAGAGAAGCCTAAAAGTATTTCAGAACTTGTAGGTTTACTGAATCCACATTTGTCACTTGAGGCTTAGATTTAGATGTTCATAAAAATAATTACATAAAACAGAAATGAAAAGATTTCTTCAATTTCAGTGCCATGCTTTCTGGAATGAACTGCTCCTGTGTTGTAATAGGGACAAAATTATATAGTAGGGTGGGAGAAGCGTGTATATGCGTATTTCTTTAAATCACTAATTTGATACTTAAGTTGCATAATTCCTCATATAGGAGAATTTTGTCTTCTGATGGAGTTTAAATATAGTCTAATTTCATTACAAAGAAAGTTAGTCCCAAACCATAGTAAAATAGGCAAGGGGAGGGTTAGGACATGAATAAAACAAACCAGGGACAGTGCTTTGAAGCATGAGATTATTCACATAGCACAGATGTGCAGATGCTTCTGGTGAAATCTTCTCATTGCTTTAGAAAGTTATGAGATACCGTTGCCTTCATTTTACTACGTTCTTATGAGTTCAAATAAAAGTAGTGTGAAAAAAACCCTCTGTAATGCTATGCAGGTCTTCTCAGATTTTGTCTTGATTTTCTTCTGCAGGTACATCTTGAACACACTTGTTCTGATGTAATAAATATTAAGTTAATGCTTCATACTAAAAATCCTTTACAATTGTGTGCAAAAGGCTTTTTTTGTTTTTCTAATAACTTCTGGAAGAAAGAAAATCAGTACTGCTTGAAATACTTGAATGCTGATAAACTTTCAAAGTGCAGTTAAATAACATTGTGTTCTGCACTGCTGAAGACTAAAAGCTATCCATTCTATGACATGTTTTAATGAGAAAGCAGAGCTAAAGAGCAGTACACTTAACCTGCACTTGAGCTTAAACTTCTGCATGTGATCTTCCCACGCATTGGTAGGAAGAAATAGAAAAAGAAGTGCCTCTTGATCATGACAGTGCTTGATATTTGCATCAAACAAGGGTGGTGGATAATATCTATTTAAATTTAACAATAAAATAAAATATAAACAAAACATTTTTTTTGCTGAAATTCTTATTTATCCAGTAGACCCCTGTCAACTTCAGAAACTACATGCTCTTTAGAAGTTATGTCAGTTGCTGATACTCAAATTAATGAAAATCTTAATTCTTCATTACCGTAAGACGTGTATTTAGGATTTGTCTGTTTATTATTTTGTGAAGTTGTTATAAAAATTGTGTTTAAATATATGTGATTAACATTGGTGATCTAAAAAGGAAATCTCTTGTTATAAAATTATACCTTGTGGATTTTTTTCCAGCTGCTCTCATTCGTGGCAACAGAAACAATTGTACTCAGTTTTCCAGTAACCTCGATTGGCTAATAAGTAAATTGGACAGATTAGAATCTTCCTCAGGTGAGACTCACTTTTATCAGTGTCAATTAACTATCAATACACCATACACAACTGTCTTACATTATAAATGTCAGAGCAGTTTTCCTTGAAAACAACATGCCTTAGAAAACAAATACACTGCATTTTTTTTTTTTAATAGAGCAAAGTGTTACGTTTAAACAGACATTTTTGTGGCATTTTTTTGGCTCCATTCATTTGGTATGTGCGATACCACATCCAATCAGTGTTGAACGAGACTTTGGTGAATTAATGGACTGGGTCAGACAGTATCAAGACTACTGTCCCATTGCTATCCAATAGCACCAAAGTTTGTGGGCACAAGATCAAAGAACATATATTTATAGAGAGAGAGAAGTTTTTTTTTCACTATGGGCTGTTCATCAAAATATCAAAATACTATGCAATGCTCCCTAGTAAAACCTTTATCTCTCTCATTGAAAAGCATTTGCATTTTTCTCAAGTGGTTTTAAAATTGTGGCTATTTTCAAAAGAAAACAGAAATTAACAGCTTCAAAATGCATTTAAGTGTAATGCAGTTCACATCATAGTCATACCAATGCTCTTTAAAAGTGTTTTCATTCCCTTTTTAGGCTGGAGAAATGATAGCATCTCTTAAGATACTCTGTTATTTACTGAGCTTTTAGATTGTGTTCAGTTGCACAGGTGATTTAATTACAACATTATTTCTGTGGCCTTCATACAGGTATTTTGGAAGTGTTGCACTGCATCTTGGTTGAAAGCCCAGAAGCTTTAAATATAATAGCTGAGGAGCACATCAAATCCATTATTTCATTGTTGGATAAACACGGGCGCAATTACAAGGTATGTTTGGAAAAACTAAGAATGTATTGATAATCTTACAATGATTTGTGGGAAAAAACTCAGAGAAATGTCTACATGGAAATATGTGATTCTAGTACCTTCAACGGAATAAAATAACCTTGAAGTACATCTGCAAAATTGCTTTGTTGAGATTGAAAAATGTGTAATATATAATTGCTTTTCACTTTCAAATACAGCAAATATGTATGACAAGCAAATAGTTAAGAGATATTGATAACCAGCCAGAACTTTGGATTTGCTGAGAAAATGAAGCATTCTGATTCTGTAAGCACGTGGACAGAGTAGCTTGCTTTGTGATGCAGGGCTCTGCAGAAGCAGTGAACTATGTTGTTGTATCTGCAGAAAGACAGAACTAAATCCTGCGAAGTCATTCCTTACTTACGTAATAATAATAGTAGCAGAAAAGAACAAAATAAAATGAGAAATTGGAAAAATAATCCAAGTATCTGAAAACACAGGTGTTCAGAAGAAAGAAAAAAACCCTGAGTTATACCAGAAGAAATAATGGTGGAAATTAATTTAGACATCACTGTGCAATTTATTATGACAGAAGAAGGTGAACACAGTTTCTGGCTGCGATCAGGATGACATCACAACACAGAGGAAGATATAGTTTTATGTGTGATTTTCTGATGTGAGTTTCCTTCCTCAATTAAAATTTTATTTGAAAGACTGATAACCTGGAGGAAGAACAGATAAAGTTTTAGTGAGCTGAAATTACTGATTTACAGGTGAAGATAATACAGAGAACCTAATGAACTACAGATATGGAAGGTAGAGAAGTTACTTTTAAGCATGGTTAAGGAGTATGAACTGATATAAGTAGGCATAAGAAAAAAGTTGGAATTGCAACGGTACATTTAGTTTACTATTTTTAGCTGTTAGCAAGATTATTGTGCTCTGCCAGTCACCTACAAAAAGAATGTTTCAGCTGGAGCATCCTAATGTAGACCTCCTAGTGAGAACTTAAAGCAGAAAAGGAAAATGTATACAGGAGAAGAACTAGACTGGGTAACAGATTTGTGCATTTCCATTTGTAATGTTTTTGACTAAACATCAGTAAGTAATGAAGTAATGTGAAGTAATGAATTTATTTGTTACTCTGGAAACAGTATATAATTTTCTCCTCCTAGATTAGAAATTATGTAGTGATTTAGGAAATAAGAAACAGTAATATTACTAACCAAAATTGTCACTGAAATTATTGAATTGAAATTGAAATTTGAAAGATTTTTTTAATGAAAAGTTTTATGTCAGAAAGATGGTCAGTGAGTGCATAGAGATTATTTAAACAGTTTATATGTAAATTCTGAGTTATTGATTCTCATTAATGTTATTAAGACACTTTACAGCTGAGTATTCGTCAGAGTTTCTGTGGTTATTTAAGTTACTGCCTCTATCCTTCTGCTAGAGGTTTCGGCCGAATAACAGAGATGGTAGAAAGAAAAATGAGTGGGCTGAGACATAGCAAAGTTCACAATATATTAGCTTAAACTTCTGTTGAGGGTGGTTTTGTGCTAACCCACTGGGCAGAGAACAGGAGTGGCTAAAAGAAATGTTCCATTCTGTTCTGCTGACTCTTGTGTTCTACAGTGGTTTCCAAAATGGTAATCAACAGTGTGAAGATGGTGTTGGAGACGGTCTTTAAAGGGTTTAGACCATTTGGGCTCATTGCTCAATGATTGCTTGTCAGAGCTCAAGTGCATCTTTAAGCTTCTCTGTTTTTTGCAAAAGTGTGCAGCTTTGCTCCTCAGCGTTAAACAACGCTATGTTACGGTGTTCTCTCTTTCAAAACCTTTTGCTCCAGTACTCTGTGGGAGAATTATGTCAATCTCTTTCACTTCTCAGACTGTGACCAAAAAAAAGAAAGCTGAAACTTTAGAATAAGATCTTTCTGAAACTGTTTTGCTTTATAGTGAATTCTTTTAAATGTTTTTCATTTTAAAAATAAATTGATTACTTTTCATATTGAAAACATGCTTTCAGAACAGATTCATAAGCAGTCTGAGAATTACAGTTGAGAATCGTCCACTAATTTTGCTCAGAAAGTTTTTTGGGCTGCAGTAAATTTCTCAATTTCATTTTACATTTCAAATTTTTAATAAGATTTAATTAAAAAAAATGACATACAGCTGTTATAGCTTTGCTTTTTTCTTATAGAAATGAGACTAAGAAATCTCAAAGGAAGGTTTTTTGAGGCATTTTGCAAACCCTGTGTTCTGAATTTGTGTTCCATGAATGTTTGATATCCTCTATCAGTAGTACAGACTACACTCGGTCCATATGTGTGAAAAATATTTAGAAAGTAATAATGATAATATGTATTATATTCTTTGCTTTAGACCTATTCTGAATGTGAATTAAGCTAACAACTGAATAATAGTATATGCAGCTGCATGTAGCCGACTTTCGTCTGTTTTTTTTTTTTCCTAAGGTTCTGGATGTGCTTTGCTCTCTCTGTGTCTGTAATGGAGTTGCAGTTCGTGCCAATCAAAATTTGATCTGTGACAATCTACTGCCTCGAAGAGACTTACTCTTGCAAACACGTTTGATTAATGATGTGACAAGGTATAGTGACATGTTTTATTGTTATATTAGAAAGAAAGGAACTTACATGTCTTCAATAATTGATTGAAGAAAATACTGTAACCTAAGAGATGTTCCATAGCTTTCAATATTGAGACGCACGTTTTAGGAAGTGTTTATGTATTAACTTCTGAAAAACTCATTTTTATTAACAATATGGCAATTGTAATGGAAACTGTGCTCAGATAGAAATTGCTGATTAATAAGAAGATCTGTTCTGAAATGGAAAGATGAAAGTTGCTTGTTTCTCATTCAAAACAGAGCATGGCTTTACCTAATAATTATTACGGAGTATGTAAACATGCTGTGACGTATTTGTGTGTTTTAAGAGGGATTTGATTTCCTGGCAACCTCACTTGATTTTAGGAAATGATCTTGTTATTCTTTTGACTATAAATTTTTCAAAGTGTGGAACCTATACCTTAGAAGATGATTCTACAGCAGCTTTATAAAGTCATAAAATGGGTCACTATTTTAAATATTATAAGCAAAATGTCAACATCTACACTTGTCATATTTGCAAAGTGAATTTGACTCTTATACAGCAGTATAATTCATATGTCACGTTTTAAGTTTACACTAACTGGCTTACATTTTCTTTCTTAGCATAAGGCCAAACATATTTTTGGGTGTTGCTGAGGGCTCTGCACAATACAAGAAGTGGTACTTTGAGTTAATAATTGATCAGGTTGATCCATTCTTGACGGCAGAACCTACCCATTTACGAGTTGGATGGGCCTCTACTTCAGGTTATGCCCCCTATCCTGGAGGTGGAGAAGGATGGGGAGGCAATGGTGTTGGTGATGACCTGTACTCTTACGGTTTTGATGGCCTTCATCTGTGGTCTGGTAAGTACTTTGTTCACTTCCACTTCTTACATTTTGGAGTTACCTACCTTTACCTTCAGTACCTGTTTGTAGATAGCATGCTATTTTATAGTGAGCTACATTCAGAACTCCAGGATACTGTGAAGTTATATAGAATTTCAGATCAGACTTCTTGTCTGAGATTTTAGTCAATATTGAATTATACCAATTATGCTTTCTAGCAGATAGCTTCTATTTTCATGATTTTGAGGAAAAAATTGCATTTTCCAGATCTAGATCAATACTGACTTAGGCCTCTCTGTTCAAAATCATTGGATGTATTGACCTCAGACAAATTCATTGTATACGGATCTACATTCGCAGTATTATTTCACTTTGTATGTACAGTTGAAGTAAAATAACATTATTTTCCTCACACCTATTGATAAATGTAATAAATTGAATTTAAATTTTTATAAATAGTTTCATAAAAGATAATTTTGGCATTGCTACACTGTTACCAACTTCAGTTGTTTTTAGAACATAGATTTCTGTGGTGTAATATCAAACTGAAAACCTGTAATTGCTATGCTGTTTGAAAAAATATTTTTCATATTATTATCTAAAATAGGCTTAGCAGAATAAAACAGATTTTTTGCTAGGAATGCTTCTTAATGTGTGTAGTATTGTAGGAGACTCTCAATAAGTACTGCATTGAAGTGGTTACACTTGCAGTTTATAAAGAAGGGAGTTAATGGTTGCCAGCAAATGCATATTTTGTGGTCACTTAAGGATCAGTGATGGTAAACTTGTGGCTTAGATTTAGATGTTCTTTGTTCAAACAAACTGAAGATGTTAGTGGGCTGAGTTAATGAAAAAGTGGAAGTCACAGCCCATGCAGTCAGGTAGATCTGAGTATGAGCTCTAGAAGAGTAAAAGGAGTTTACAGGAGGGTTCATCTGAAGTGTTGCAGCTCAAATATTTTTTGAGCGTGTTATAAAGAATAACCACTGAGGGAAAAAGGAGAAAACAGAAGAAACTGATTAAGATGCGTTGGAGAGGGATTAGTGAGAGCCCTCTGGGGCGCATAGTTAGCTGGGAAGTGGCTTTGAAGCTATTAGCAGGGCTGTTGTTTTTTTGTGTGGTTATCCCTGCCCCAATACTATACCCAGGGAAAGGGAACTAGAATACACTTTTTGTAAACAGACAGGTTTTTCACAGCAAGAGTACCTTTTAATCGTGTCAGTGTATGTTCCTATAGAAACAACCAGCAAAGTGCTGTTGGCTAATTGTAGGAATCAAATGGCAACACAGGAAATGCTGATGGTTGGTTTTGCTTTCTTAAAGTTCCTAAATATTCTCTAAATAAGGAACACTTCAGAGAATAAATAATGCATAAGGCTATAAAATAAGAAAATGTTTAGGTAATTAGTTATATACCCTTAATTGCATCATCTGCTATCTTTGTAACATCATTCTTAATCAAACTATCAGTAAGTAATGAAAGGAGAAAGAAAAGCAGTAGGAAGCAAAACAGTTGCTAAAATTTCTAGAAGATTTTACATATGTATTGTACTTACATCAATATTTAAAACAGAGGTCTGGCAATTAGGTTTTGTGCCTAAAATGTGTAACAATCTATCTTAATTGGTAAAGGTCTTTTATTCATGTTGAAGATTTTTTAAGAGTATAGATGAAACTGGAGGATCACCTTTTATTAACATTGTATTAATATGGTCTAAAATTTTATTTTCTCTGGCTTATACCTTTGAGAGCAAATTTTATTGGCTGAGTCTCTGCCTCAAGATAGAATTGAGTTGAAAATTGAGTTCATTTTCTGGAATGAGATGTGGACATTTTTTTCCAAAGTTAGACAATTCTGGCCACCTTTTCTCTGTAATGTTCAAACACTGAGTTAGGAATGTAACATGTTGTTGTAAAGGACATTTTGTAACAATTTGTTTCACCAGGAATTTAATTTTCTATGTTTCCTGTAAAAGTATTTTAAATTTTTTTCAAAAGACTTAGCAAAAACTTCAGTATCAGCACACTCTATAGCTGTGTCTTATTTTAACAGTTTTGTTTCTCGAGTGTGTAGCCATCCATGAGCATTCAGAAGTTTGGGGGAAAAAAATAGACATGATTTCAGTCCTTGTGTGTGCAATCTTTAATTATGAACTAGCATGTTATTTTTCCTTCCAGACCTCTCTTGCATACAGTAAATGATGGTTATTTTTTAGCTTGTTCAATTTATGGCTTGTGCTTTATTTACTGTACACTATTCAAGACATGTAGGCAAAATCATTGATTTCCTCATATTTCTCAGTGCCTTGAAATGCCATATACAGCGTACTCTTAGTTACTCAGGAAAGGATAGTGTGGGGCCATGCAATTAAAAGGTGTATTATAAATACAGCGTACACGGTGAATTTGATTTTATGGCCTTAATTCTAACATTTCCTAATTTGGGTGTGTTTGACGTTTCAATTATATTAACATTGTTCTAGCATAGGATTTTGTATATAAAAAATATGTGTGTGTGTATGTGCATGCACACATAATTAAATTTTTTTTCCCAGCACTACTGAACAATTCTCAAATGACAGAAATAATGATTTTTGGGAGTAGGCTGGGAGGCATCTGTAACATACTCCATTACAAAAGGCTGAATAAATACTAATACAAAATTAAACACTAATTGAACCTCAGAAATACAGTGCTGGGAATTCTCTTAAACTTCATCTCCTGCAGTAAGGAAAAATTCAGAGTACTTAAATGGTCCTGAACAGTTGACTTGACTTGTTCTTGAGAAGTTCCAAACACAATAATTTGGAATAGTGCTTACTTGCTTTACAGTTAAAATACCATGTTTTCAACGGAATTGTTTGGAAAGGAATACTGAAGAGATATTCCTTGGCTAAAAATATACTCAGATACTCAAATGTGATTGAAAAACTGCGGTTATCTGTAAATGTGTGTAGTTAGATTACTTCAGATATTTTATCTCTTAGTTAATTGTTACTATAATTGCTGTGTCCTGTGCATGGCTGTTCCGCCTTCCAGGTAGGGAAAATGAAGCTCCCTCTGTTTAGTGCATGGGTGTAGTTGATAAAGAAAACCTGCCAATTAAATTCTTGATCCTTTTTTTTTTTTATAATTCTGCCTCTTGATACTGTAAACCTGGATATTAGTCATAATCACAGCTCCAGTAGAATTATAGAGTCATAGAATAGTTTGGGTTGGCAGGGACCTTTAACGATCATCTAGTCCAACCCTCCTACCATGGACAGGGATGTCTTTCACTAGGTCAGGTTGCTCAAAGCCCTGTCCAACCTGACCTTGAACACTGCCAATGACAGGGCATCCACAACTTTTATGGGGAAACTGTTCCAGTGTCTCACCACTGAATATTGACAGATATGTGAATCTGATATTTCACAAATAACTAAAGAAAAAAAAAATTGGATATATCAATGTTAGCTTTATAAAGAAGGCATCATTTACTGTACCTCAGTACTCTTGCATTAGGCTTGAGTGGGAACTTGCATGATTTCAGCTTAGCATGTTCTGTCTTGTGAACAGTGTCAGAAGGCTCAAGTGATTTGCTCAGTTTATGCACTTTTCTGCCACATAACAGTTTCAAGAATGTTAACTCAATGTCTGTCTGTAAAAGGAGAACTGTTCATAAAACAGATGAAGGCAAGATCATGTCTTCATGACTACAAACAAAAAACTCGATGGTGTTTTTGAGAAAATAATTTCATTTTTAAAGCTGTGAGAGTCTGCTTAAAGCTTCTGATTACTGAATAATTTTATCCTAGGTCGAGTACCCAGAGCTGTAGCATCTGTCAATCAGCATTTATTAGCATCTGATGATGTGGTTAGCTGCTGCTTGGATTTAGGTGTACCCAGTATTTCTTTCCGCATTAATGGACAGCCTGTACAAGGAATGTTTGAGAACTTCAGTATAGAAGGGTTTTTCTTCCCTGTTGTAAGCTTATCAGCAGGTGTAAAGTAAGTACAACTTATTTTTAATTGTTTTCTTTGCTGTATTGTCACGCAAAATATGTATGATTTGTTCTGTTTTGTTGTTTCAGTTCTGCCCAACCAGCAGCTGGGAGGGATGGAGGCAGGAAAGTACTGATTTGTTTAGTGATGATTTCATGTAAGGGTGAAATATGAGCCTGTTCACAATTTGACTGAGTCACAGTGTCTGAAAACCATTATTTTATGTGTGTTTGGTGACCTATGGGAAACTAATTTTGTCTCATTCCAATTATCAGTGGAAAAAAAGCACATTAGAAACACAGCACCACATTTAGCTCTAATTAAAATCCTCATTGGTTTTCTCAGCAGGAAGTAAAAAAATTAAATCATCATGAAAACTAATACTGTATTCACAGTGGGAAACACAAAGAACTGATGAGAAGCAGTTTTGGAATGTTGTTACTAATGTTGCCCATTTCTTACCTGTTTTGTAGCTAAAATACTGAGATTCGTACTTACCATTTTCAGGCTTCGATTGTTATCTTACGTTTAATTCATTTGGAAAATCTTCTGCAAACGTCAGTCTACTTAAGTGGCCAAAATTCTTGTGTTAACATTACAAAGCTGACACAACAACAAAAGACTAGCTTTTACATTATTGTTATAACATGACCAATTTCTGTTCAGTTCATCTTAGAGCATCTTTATTGCTGATATTGACAGGCAACAATTTTAGGAAGGAAAAGCATACAGATAATTAAGGAGAATTCTTTAGTAAGAAAGTTTGGGATTTTTCTGTCTTTCGTAGGCTGAGCATGATTTCTGCATAAAATATGGATAAGTTATGAAAATTTTTCACTATGAAAAAATTCTAATGGTCTAGATGTCAATAGCTGCCAGAAACTGCCAAAGTTAGAAGAAATAATCAGGAGTGGAGTAAGAGATTGTGATGAAGGAGTGAAAAGATGCAAAGGGCTGGCTTTTATTTAAAGGAGGGATTCTCTTATACATGGTAATTTTTGAGAAATGAAGGTTCAGTATGTCCAGAAGAGACAGTATGTAGTTTTTGTAAGTGAAAGAAAGCCCAGGTTATAAATGGCTCATACATTTAGCAATTAAGAAAAAAGAAATCTTTGTTTCTCTGAGGTGAAGTAAATCAGATAACTAGTTCCTTGTGGGCTTTTCCTTCTGTGATCAATACATAAATACTTTGAGCATCTTGTGCTTAAGAGAACCTCCCAGGTGAGAATGCTAACAGAGACCAAACAGAATAAAGGAGGCCTGAGAAGAGCGTAATAAAAAAATCAATTTTCATTTATCCTCTGGGAGTAACCCTACTATGTAGCTGCATTAGTACAAGAGCTTTTGAAAATGTTCATTACTTTTTTTTGTAAGAAATCTGCCTAAACTGGTGTAATTATTTTTCTTCATTCTTATTTGATGTTGTTTGTGTATTTTGTGAGAGCATTTTCCCTTGTAGTTAATAGTAGCTGATGGCAGTAGTAGGTCATATGTCATATGTCATCTTCTGTGTCTGTTAATATCAGAGAAATGTTATTACCTGGGAATCCTGAGTTCCTGAGTGGAGGAGAGTGTTCTACACTGAGCACAAACTCTTATGGTTCTACTTCTGTCGTGGCTTATCTGCTTTTCCTCTGCCTTCTGTGACTTTCTCAGTCTCTGATTCTTGGTCTGCTTCATCATACCATCATCCATTTTTCCTCTCTAAACCCTTGTCAGCACCTGTTTACCCACACTGTCTCTTATTCTTTTTTAACTGTAAGCATTTTCTCCCTATCTATCAATTTTTTCCTCCTTCTACCAGTGATGCTATGAGCTGTACATGTAGTATTACAATATGGCTATTCAAATAATCAAGGAATTTAAACAACAACTCTGTATTCAGAATTAATTTTCTTTTCTTCTGTTCAGATTTATTTAACCTCTTCTTAAAAATGGTATAAACGCAGAGATAAAGAAATATGTGATTAACTTTAAGTGAGCCATCCAACATGTTTTTAGGGAAGTTAGGGGTGTGGGTATGTTGACATGAATAGTCAACATCTTAAAAGTAAATGCCTGGTGCTTTTAGTAATTAAACATGAGGTATATTAAATACTGTTATCATGGGGGTCTTGTCTTTCACAGACAGCCTTTGTAGTAGGCAAAAGACTATTTAGCATAGTCTTGTCATTCAGGCTATGAAAACTAAGTATAATTGCTAGCAAATTGCTAGAATCGTAGGCGCAGTTGCCTATCAAGTGCTTTTATGGAAGTACGTACAGCCCAACTCCACAATGAAGCAAAAGGAGTAGTAATTAACCTAAATCAATCTGTTTAATTATTTCTACCTGTCTTTTAGAAGTTATATTGCTTTATATTTGATTTTCAGGAGGGTTCTTTTTAAGGTTAAGGTCAGACAAATTCAAACAAGTTTTTCAAATTGGAAGATCTGAACATTTTTTCTAAAATGAGACAAAAAGCCACAGCTTCTTGGAGTGTTCAGGTTTTTGAAAGAGAGTGTGCAGCATTAGGAGGATATAGCCTGTGTGGAGGTTTAGATACTGCAATGAAGAGCAGGGAGAAAACAGGCCTTGGAAGGAATGAGAACATCATAAAAAACAGGTGAGACTGAATGGTTTGTTAAACTCAGCAATATTGACCAAGTTGGCAGGAAACAAGGAGCTATTTACTGGGGCGTGGTCAGCAAGGGGAGAATTGCGTGAGTGTCTTTTCATTTCGATTCTTTGACTTTTGTCTATTTAAGAAGTTAGACTTCTAGGTCTTAAAATAGAATTTACCTCCTTTTTATTGTTAAAGTATTTTGTTCTGTGGGGGGGCTTGCCATAAAGAGAGGTCTAAGCTCAAAGTCGTCATATCAAATATTTAGCTGCATTGGGATCATTCAAATATTTTAAACAATGTATTTTTAAAATGAAATTAGAAAGTTCAAGCTTAATAGAAGTAATCAATAATAATATATTTCTTGTGGACATGGAGCTGTTTCAGGTATTTGTGACGTGCTTATGTACATCCTGTTTGAGAAAACCTGTGTGTCTTAATTTTTCTCCTCTTTTTAGATTATGAATGTCTCTTACTGTCAATGAAATATGTTGATCTGATAGTTCTAGTATTTCTAGAAGTGTAAGTAAAAAGTAGTATAGGCTTCTTCTGGTCACACCATCACAACAAATGTATGGCCTTTTTTCTAGACTTAACAATTGTTTTTAATTTTCTGTACTTGTTGACCTCTGGAGATTGCCTACCTGAGGACCAAAGTATGAAGTTGGGTAGTTTTTGTCTTGCTTTTCCTGGTATACTTTTAAATTTATGTGAAAAATACATACCTGAGGAGGAACAGAAAACTTCAGGGGTTTAACAGGATTCTTAGTTACACTTCTGAAACCCATTTCCAGTTGTAGTATTTGGTATAATTTTGTTTGCTTGATTTATGTATTACGAGTATAGTGAGTTTTTTTCACCATGTACTCTGGGTTTTTTCTCATGTGCCAGCTGCCTGCATGAGTGCATTGAGAAGTTACTTTAAAACTTTTAAGTGGTATATAAATAGTCCCTATGGGATTTTTTAGACTAACAGTCCAATTTAAATTAGATTTGTGTTTCCAAATCATTTAAACGCATTAAAAATTTCACTCAACTTACAACCATTTGATTTTAAGTAAGAAACAGTTCTTTTGAAAATACGTTACTGCATTGAATGATTAGTTTTGCTTTGGCCAAAACAAATTTTCAAAAAACAGTGGTAGGTGATGGTGTTACTGAGAGTATCTGCTAGTATGAATGCTTGGTAACACTTTGGTGTTTATCAAAGCATGAAATACACCTGCATTTTTGTAAATGCTATTGAAATAAATGTTTACGTTTCTAAATAAGTTATTTATAATGTTAGTGTATGGTGACTATTTAAGGGTATAATTTCTTCATTGAAAATTGCACAGAGTTCGTTTCTTATTGGGTGGACGTCATGGAGAGTTTAAATTTCTGCCTCCTGCTGGCTATGCTCCCTGTTATGAAGCATTGCTTCCAAAAGAGAAGATGAAACTGGAACCAGTGAAAGAATATAAGAGAGATTCTGATGGAGTGAGGGATTTGCTGGGTACAACACAATTCCTCTCCCAAGCTTCCTTTATCCCTTGTCCAATAGACACCAGTCAGGTATGTTAAGTATGTAATAATGGGATTGTGAAATATGTCTTAACAAAATTTAAACTGACAGTATAAAAACTAAGCTAGCTTGTCCCCTTTCTTAGCAGTTCATCGTTTGTGTGTTGTGGTGTATTTTACTGTATTATATTATCTTGGATCTGCAAGGTGTGGTAACTGGAACATTTTCTTATTTGTGGAATTGTTACGCTCTTTTCTTAGGTTGCTCTTCCTTTTCATCTTGAAAAGATCAGGGACAAACTAGCTGAAAATATCCATGAACTGTGGGGAATGAATAAAATAGAACTGGGCTGGACGTATGGCAAGGTATGTTTTGAATGACCAATCTGGGTACAGTCACCTATATTAGGTTAAGTCTCCTACCAGAAAACCTGGACTTGGAAGTTGAACAGAGTATTTAATGGTGGTCTACAAATTACTAATAATAGATGAACACGTAAGCTAGAAGGAGACAGGATGTTAACTAGTGAATAGAAGGCAAATTTGGAATATAAATAAGGTACATACTTTAGCACTGTAAGTAATTAACCATTTGAAAAAATATCTTAATTGAGAAACATGCTAGCTATACCAAGATGGTATTCTACTGAAGATCATACCAGCAGTGAGTAACCTCTCAACTAACTCTTTGGTTACTCTGGTGTTGGGGATCAAAGAGATAATAAGCAAAAAGTCCATTGTGGAAATTTGCTTCTGTTGTTAAAATGGAGACAGGGTTTTGGAGACTTTTGTAAACATTCAAATTCCTCAAAGCTCAGGTTTTTTATTTAATTAGTTACAGTTGAAACTTATCATTATAATGATTCCTTACAATGTGGTATAACCTAACAACTTGAAGAGAGTAAGGCCATCTGGCCAACATTATTTAGATGCATAGGACAAGGCGTTCCCTACCCAATGGATGTCACCAAATGAAAAACAGTTAGAAGGATAGGCCAAGAATATTATATTAAATTCACAATTATATTAAAATTGATAACTTCCCCTAGTAATATAAAATTCTAAAGACTGTATTCTGCCTTGGATTTAGGTTATTTCATCTTGCTTCTTTTCAAATTCAGATTTACTGGGGTAGTCCTCCATGTACCCATCACAACTGTATCCTACCTCAAAAGAATGTTGTTCTTTCTCTTATCTTCTGCTGTTTTTACTTACAGACTTGATTTACCTTTTTCTTCAAGAACTCTATTATACTATCTGCTAAAATGTCATTGTTATTCTGAACTTTACTAACCTTTTTAATGTTTTTGAGCTTTGGCAATTGAAAAATGTTTTTGTATGTGAAATGTCATGACTCTTAGTTGCCATCAGGATAGAAACACTTGGCATAGAGTGAAGGAGCTTGTTTAATTAAGAGTCAGATAAGTATTCAAAGACTTATGTCCATATCAGAAAAAGAATGTTCTGCTTTGTTATTTCAGTAGAATTTGGAAAACATTACCAAATGATTCTTTCAAGTTTTTGAATCAGAATGTGTACAACAGATAAGATTGTGCTCTACTGAGCATATATTGCTCAGGCATTCAGAAGAAATGTTCATTGATTTTACAGGCTTGCTTTCTTGTGTTTCCGGTATTTATGCAGAACACATGAAATAGCAATATTTTTTCTGATTTTGTTGGTTATGGAGGAATACTTACAGTGTGCATTATAAATGAATCATGGGAAAGTTCATTTATATAATGATGAGTAACTCACTGAGCGAAGATAAATGGTATTATTCACAATGTCTTCATTACTGCAGAGAATTAACTGATTTTTTTACTCTGATTCTGGCTTGAATCTGGTATCAGGAAAGTACTCTTTTCTGTTGCTTTGTTACAGATACGGGATGATAATAAAAGGCATCATCCTTGTCTTGTGGAGTTCTCAAAATTACCTGAGACAGAGAAGAATTATAATCTACAAATGTCAACTGAAACCCTCAAGTGAGCTTTAAATTTAAAAGAAAATAACGTTTATTTTTTTTATTTTTATTCAAGCACTTCCTACTGTTGTAAGATATAAAAACATTAGAATATCTTATTCAAAGTGTGTTCTGCCAACTTTGCTAGAAGTTCCAGGAACACATTCAGAGCGATTTAGAAAAATCTGTCTCTACAGAGATATGAAGAAGAAAACAACATCAAATCCTGTTTATTTTAATAAAGTGACATAACTTTCAAGCTGCAGATTTGTACCTATTTAGACTTTGAAGGTTTTATTTATTATTTTTTGTAAGTTAAAATATTTGGGGTTTGAAATTCCGTTATACTGAATGACTTCCCTGGCTTTTAAATATCATTAGTTCTGCATATTTATACTAAAACCAAAAGAAATTTATAAAATGGGTGAGCACTATAATGTTGTGTTTCACAACTGCCTTTTTTTTTATGTTGGCAGAACCCTTTTGGCCCTTGGATGTCACATTGTTCATGCTCATCCAGCAGCTGAGGAAGATCTTAAAAAAGTCAAACTTCCTAAAAAGTATGTAGCTTATGATAACTGTTATATATTATTTGTAACTATAGTATATTAATTAAACAAAAATATTGTAAGCTAATTTAAAAAATACTTGATATGAATCCCACACCTGATACGGACTTACAGGGCACATGGTTGGTTCGTTACCTTGCCTGTGATGATAGTTGACTGTGAATACTGCTGCATTACATCACCTTCTGGAGTGATTCAGAGGCACAAATAGTTACATACAGATATAATTGCATGTGGTTTAAGTGTTACATGATCCTAGAATAGATACTCCAAAGTTAAAAGCAACATTTCAGTGGTTTTCTATCGCATAGCAGAGAACAGTATGTGTAATATATGCCAGTAAATTGATCTACTTGAAAGAGGGTATACCATTTTCCCATAACTCCTGTTCCGATTTGCACCTCTCCGTCCCTCCCCTCCAAGAAAAGGTTTGTGCAACATACACACATTTCCAGAGACATCATCAATGCATTTCTTAAGAGAAAAAAATAGAAAATGGCTGTTTTTATGATGTTGCACATTTCTAGGAAATGTACATATGTAGATTATTGCATAAAATACAATAGGGTTTTTCCTTTAATTTTTATTTGGTAGCTAAACTATGGCAGTCAGGGACCTAAAACAGTTGCATGATCTTTTTTATTTAGACATCTTTAAGTCATGTAGTAATCACCCCAAAAGTGGCGAAGATTAATCAAGTATTATATACGTATTTTAGCCTTGTCTGTGGGTATTCTGTAGTCCTCCTGGGACAGATTAAAGCCCTTTCCTGCAACAAAACCTGAAGACAGAAACAGTGATTTGGATATTTGCCATTTCACATCAGTTTATCAACCCACAAGATGTCTTTTTTCCTGAAACAGCTTTATCCATGAGAAACAAAGTTAGGTTTTGAAGAGAGCAGTAAAATAAAATAGTTTTATGATATGGGAGATGGTAATCTTGATCCAGTTGATGGCATTAATTAAAAAAAGGAAAAAAGAACCTTTCCTAAGGTTCATGCTGCAGGCAGTCTATCATAATACTGTTTTGATACTATTGTCTTGAATAACAGAACAAATAAACCTTAGTTTCTGACTCTTGTTAAAATATCTACTGCCTACATGAATCATCCTAACAAATGGAAATCATCTGATTTGAGCAAGACAGAGTCTGCATTATGTATAAAACAGCAGAGTAGTCCATTATACTATGTGGAAGGGTTGGAGAGGGTAATACCTGCAACTAAAAAACTGCTAAACTTATTCAATGAAAAAGTGGAAAGAACAATAGTTAAAATGTGTTTTCTTATGTTGGAAAAATGGTAACACAATCTTTACAGACTAGTGTATTAAAAATACTATATTTAATAATGCATAAATAATGCATAAAAATAATTTAATAAGAAGTCATCGTGCAGATCTTTAAAGCACAAATTACTTGAAAGGTTTATATGACAAATATATATTAAAAAAAAGAGGACTCATTTAATAACAATTTGGGTTTTTTGTAGCTATTATTTAGGGATGCACATACAGATCTGGGTCACATTTAGATAGGGTGCAAGTAGGTGGAAAATGAGACTCTCTGCTTAAATACAATTTATATCCTAGTCAATGACCAAATGCAGTGCAGGATTTTTGCAAAGAAATGGGAGAGTAGGAGATGGAAAAGTGGAGAGAGAAAGTGAACCCCATCCTATGAATGCCACATAGAAAAGTTTAAATACCATCAATGGTGTATCTTGACTCTCTCTTTTCCTTTGTTGACTTACAGTTACATGATGTCAAATGGATATAAACCTGCCCCTCTTGATCTTTCTGAAGTGAAATTGTTACCTTCTCAAGAACTTCTAGTTGACAAACTAGCAGAAAATGCACATAATGTCTGGGCAAAAGACAGAATAAAGCAAGGATGGACCTATGGCATTCAGCAGGTAACTTTAGACGCATTTGGAACAAGTAAAGAACATGAGCTTTTGTTTTCTAGAACATCAGTTGGGAGTGTTAAATAAGAGGATAAATACTGAATGTTGTGTAATATCTGGGAAAGTTCGAGGTGGTGGGGAGCAGGGAAAGAAGCCTTGCCCATGCAGGTCTGAGTAGATTGTCAGACCTGCATGTCTGTAGCTGCAGGATGTATGAGAATATATTTCCATACTTGTGTCTCATTCTTGTCTTCAGGTTTTTAATACTGTTAACAATGGGGCTTGCATTCAGAGAACTGTTCTTCATCAATATTGTTTCTTTCCTGTAATCTTAACGTTATTTCAGAATACACTCTGTCTCATTACGTAAAATCTTCGTGATGTTTAAACACAGTTTTCTTCTTGTTCTTTTTTATAACCCCTCTTAGGATCTTAAGAACAAACGTAATCCTCGGCTAGTGCCATATGCATTATTAGATGAACGTACTAAAAAATCAAACAGAGATAGCCTCCGTGAAGCTGTTAGAACATTTGCGGGCTATGGTTATAGTATTGAGCCACCTGACCAAGAGATAGGTATGTACTCTTAATAAGAATCATGGCCTTTTTTCCCCTCGGTGCTGGGAAAAAAACATAAAACACTGAAATAGATATGGAAAACATAAGATATGAATTAATAGTAGTGTATCTTTGCAGTGGACTTTAATGAAAGCTGCAAATATACTTTGTAAATGACTTATATATTACTTAGATGTATTTTTTTTTAAGATTGGTTGTAGTTAATGATATGATAATTCTAATATCTGTGATTTTTAGATTGGAGAAAATCTGGATTGTTTATGGACATACTGGTTTTCATTTGGAAATAGTGAAAGAAAGAAAATAATGTGGTATTAAATAATTTAATTTTTTTTACATGGTATGCAGATTAGGTTTGACTACTTCAAGTCAAACTCAGTTTTTAAGAAGTAGTCAAAGACATGCTCAAAGTTCAATAATTTTTCTTGTATTGAAATCAGGAGCAGAAATTTGTTTAGAAGTTTTTCTTCATATTTGCTATACCACTGTAGTTTCTTGACAAAAATCCAAACCAAAACAAAACTTATTTGATAATTTTTCTAAAATGTTCTAAATGTATTGACTTGTGTAGGAAGGTATTTTGTTATATTGTACTACTGCATTATTGCATTGGACTGTATTGCATGTAGTAATCTTACACTTTCGAGGTTTCTTCTAGTCAGTTTTGTGCTTGGAGCTCTGCATTGAGTGATACTTCAAAATATTCTGATTTTAAATAGCAGATAATCGCTCATCCTGCATAGAATTAGATGTGCTAGCCTCTGTATGCTGATTACTGTTCCTCCTTTTTTAATATTTACTTCTTAAACATGTGATGGTAGATAATGGCTGTTTTCAGAGATAGAAAATACTGGGGCTGGATGAAAAGCTAAACAGTGGCATTTATAGTTTCATCTAATTGTAAAAGTTGGGGTTTTTTTCTCTGTTTATTTTTACAGCTGACCAAACAGTGGAAAAAGTCAGCATTGACAAGATACGATTTTTCAGAGTAGAACAGTCTTACGCAGTGAAGTCTGGAAAGTGGTACTTTGAATTTGAAGCCGTGACAGGTGGAGATATGCGTGTTGGCTGGGCCAGGCCAGGCTGTCGACCTGACATAGAGTTGGGAGCTGATGACCAAGCATTTGTATTTGAAGGAAGCAAAGTCAGTACATCTTGATCTTTTCTGACCTATGAAGAGGCTAGGCAGAGAACTACAGTATAGGTTTCCTCTGTATATATATGATTCATATAAAGATATCCCTGAGCTCTCTTTCACACTGGGATAGTATCTGCATTTCAGTTCTTATCATTGTAATTACCCTAACAAAGGTGTGTTGGTATATATCTATCTTCCTAGGTTATACCCAACTTAGTAAAGAAGCCTGCTGTAAGCATGAACAAAATACAGCATTCACTTCCTTTTTTCTTTTTTTTTTAATAAGTGGTGTTTCACAAAAATAAAACAAAGTTTCTTTGATGACTGGAAAAGAGAACCACAGTTCTGTTTTCCCTTTTCTATCTTTTCTGCTTTCTGTACATTCGTTCTTCTCAAACTTAACTCCTAAAGGACCAGAAGGATGATAATTACACTGCATGTGAGAAGTGGAATCCAGTGAACAGTGGTTATCATCCAGGTTCTAAATTGCTCTTTGCGTATTACTGAAGTTAGGGTGCCTTAGTTTCTCTGTGTGAAATAACTAAGATAATAATTAAATTAATTACCTGAAAGCCATAATCAATACTGTTTGCAAATTATTTTGAGATCCTGGAAGGTGAAACATTTGTTTATTTTACTTTCTTTATTTTGTGTTTTATGGTTTAATTTTAGCATGCTGTTCATTTACTTGTTCTTTTGTTTAGGGCCAGCGTTGGCATCAAGGCAGTGGATTCTTTGGACGAAGCTGGCAACCAGGAGACGTGGTTGGTTGTATGATAAACTTGGATGACAAATCAATTATCTTTACACTGAATGGAGAGTTGCTTATAACCAGTAAAGGTTCAGAACTTGCGTTTGCTGACTTCGGAATAGAAAGTGGTAATTTTCTTTTTATAGTTATATGGTTATGAGAAGACAAAACAAAAACCAGAAAAACTAGTCTCTCGTAATGCTTAGTGAACTGAGAAATTAGAGTTATTACAGTTGCTGATGAGTGATTCCGCACCTCCCCCCCCCCCCCCCCCCCGTTAATTCTTGAACTGACTTGTACTCTTGATTTTGAACTTCTTACACCTTAATGCTAAGGAATATCACCCCATCAATTTTGTACTTCCTGTTGACCTTATTGTTTTGGTTCTCAGTTTCCCCAGCTGCTAATCTGTTCCTGTCTAGTATTTCCATCAGTGCTCTTACGTCGTATTTCACTGATGTGAGCCTTCAGACTGTGCCACACATTAACTTCATAAAAATTTATTTTAAGAGCACTTATATGGCACAAGTTGATTTTTTTTTTTTTTCCTTTAACCACAAGTAGATATTAATGGGATTTCAGCAACCGGAATGGGTGAATTTTCTTCGAGCCTTTCTAGGATTACTCGCAGGACTGAACTTCAGTGTTAAGAAGAAGTGGTAATAATAAGCACCTTGAAAAATTCCGGAAAGCTTAAAATGTAGTCTCTGTTTATCTCACTGGGGCGTCCACCTATTATATTTTTGTCTGTGAAGGACAAAATGAGTACTATGGGGTGAGAGGCTGCACCAAAAGAACAAATCTTTGCAACATAAATTGAGTATGGTTTGTAATTTTTCTCTGTCCTATTCATAGCATATCTGAATTTCTCCTTTTTCTGGGCTATTTTTCTTCTTCTGTTTTTGGTCTTTGCTTTTGTGAACAGTAGTATCCACATGACTGTATTGAAGGAGACAGGGAATATTTTCAAACTGTTTTGTTTCCTTTTTTAATTGACATTTTCTTTGGAAGTAGATCTCCTCCAACCACTAGTAGCTTCATGCCCTTTAGTAATTGCCAGAAGACTTTGCTCACTGTTCCTCTTTGGTCTGACCATTGATACAGTTTTTCTAATGGTAGAGAATGAGAGACTGCCTTAAGAGAGCTTTTCCGAAGGCTTAAAGATGACGTGTAGGAGAGAAAATTTCTCCTTTAGAGGCTGAACTGTTGGCTTTTCCCTGAAGTTGCTCCAAGTTATGTTTCTTGAGAGATGGAGAAATAATACAACAGCCTTTCATCCCTGTCTATTGGCTGCTACAGGTATATGAAGACCAAAAAAGTTTGGTCATAAAAAATGCCAGCATTAAAGAAGTGTGGATTTGTCTATCATGAATGATGGAGGGATGAAGGTTGGCAACAAATTTATAGCAACTGATGACAAACTAAATTTAAAGATGTATTGAGATACCTGAACCTCATCTCAAAGTCCTTTTGAAAATTCAGTGCCCTCAGAGAGCATACTTAACATTTTTTAGTAACTTTGACCTAGCCAAGGTTGCCTTCCAGTGTCCAAGTCATTGTATAAAGGCATGTTTATTAGTCTAAAAATGATGAAAATAACTGATTCTTCTAACAAATGAATAACTGACTTGAACAAATCTTGGTTTTTCAAATCTGATTGTCCACAAAACTACCTCTTGACTTGACATTTTTTTGTTTGTTTTTCACACAAATCTACTATCACTTACTAATAACAATTGTTAAACTGGTTTAATGTTTAAATAAATGGGATAGTGTGTGTAATGTCCATTCATTGCCTAAGTTCTCAGGGTTATTGGTAGCAATTATATTGAACTTAGACATCAGCATTTAAGGTGGCTTTAAGTGCTTGCTACTGTCATCACTTCATGTGCATTACTTGTAGAAGCTAAAGTTTAGTTGATATTAGATGGATCCAGAATAGAATGCTTGTGTTCTCCAAATAAATTACTGTGGGTTTTTTTGTTGTTGTTGTTGTATCGTTTTCTTAGGTTTTGTTCCAATTTGTGCACTGGGTCTATCTCAGATTGGTCGTATGAACCTTGGAATGGATGCCAGTACATTCAAGTATTACACAATGTGTGGCCTTCAAGAAGGTTTTGAACCTTTTGCTGTCAACATGAACCGAGATGTTGCTATGTGGTTTAGTAAACGCTTACCAACATTTGTCAATGTGCCAAAAAATCATCCTCACATTGAGGTAACATTACATGTTAGGGAGACAACTGTTTATCAACTGTTTGTTTAGCAAGCTGAGACATTAAACCCTTACTAATACTTACTGTCATCAGATAGTTTGTCATATAAATCTATTAAGTCACTCTTAGATAATTCTAGATGATCTTGTCTATCTCCAACTTCATTTATGATAGTATTACCATTCATATGGATATACCTATCTGTTCTATTATATGTCTTACTAATTTATGTTGTTTTGCTTAGCTACTTGAACCATGTCAGTTGTGATTTCTTTTTTATATTCTATCTTACATTCTCTTTCATTTTTTTAAAACTTCTCTACTATACATTTTTCTTAAATATCTAAAAATTGTTCAGCTGAATTCAGCATCACTTAAGGTAATGGAAGGGTGAGCTAAACAGAGACTGATTTAATCCGCTTCATTAATCTGAGGGACATTTAAGTGTACCTGTGGTGTTGCTGAATGATATCTGTTTCATTCATTCTTATGATGTACCAGTCATAGAAATTCCACAACTCCCTAACTAATCTACTCTAGAGCAGAATAATATATCCTATGTTTTGTATAAAATATTCCATATTAATATATTCTATAATTATATGTTTGAATTCTTGATCAGTTTTTTTTCTATAATCCCTAGGCCATTTACATTAACTTAGGTGTTTAGATGATTATTCCCTAATACTTGTCTTTGAACATTTCCTTCTTAAACAAAACACACTTCACTAAATTCCAACTGAATGGATCTCAGCACTTCTTTTCAGTTTATCAGGATAATTTCAACTGTATTTCTGTCTTTAAAAGTTTTTGAAATGTTCCTATCACTGAGTTTAAAAGCATACTCACTTTTTCAGCACAAGGGAAAATAATAATATCAGACTCAGACTTTGTAATGATCATCTGAAGGATTCTAATTGATATTTCTTCTTGTTGTGGTAGAAAACTACTGATTCTTGTGAAGCAATTTTTCAATTACTTGTGCACTCAGAGTGAATTAATTTAATAAAATCTATACTTTTGTTTTTGAAAATGCTGTATGGAACAACTTGAAAATATTTACTGTAGTCAGGATATGCTGAATCTGTTGCTTCCCTCACTCTTCAGGCTAGATTCCCTGTCAGAGAAGAAAGTTGCATAGTTTTGAAATTAATTAATTTTGAAAAATTTAAGTTGACTCTTTCAGTTGTCTCATCCTCTAGTTGCTTAATGAGAGTTTTCAGCATTTTTCTTGGAGTAGTATTATTTTAAAATTATTTCTGTTGGTTTTAGATATGGAGAATTGATGGAACCATTGACAGTCCTCCTCGGTTAAAAGTAACTCACAAAACATTTGGCACACAGAATAGCAATTCAGACATGATATATTGTCGTTTGAGTATGCCCATTGAGTTCCGCTCATCATTCAACTTTGGCGTGGGTGTGGAAAATGCCTCATCTGATGTTTTCCAAAAACGGTTAGACTTGGTTTTAGTTATCCTATTTCATGCTCTCAATGTAAATGTAATATGTTCTGTTATTCTTTATTACTGTACACTCAAGATTTCATACTTGTTTTTGCACTAAGCACACACTAGCATAGGATGCATGTTACTGAGATTTTTTTGTTCTTGATGGTTTTAATAAACATGTAACACAACTTTGCTGCAGAATGCCATATCCAGACAAGAGAGAAATGTTTCTGAAGAGGTGCATCACAAGGTTTATAGTTATTCATTGCTAAGCAGCTGTCATCCTTTCAAAATTATTGGGATTTACAAAGCTCTTCAGCCAGGCTGGAAAACCAGCTCAGAATCTTTTGCTCAGAATCATCAACATTATTGTTCAATAGCTCGTTGTTATTGGAACAGTGACTAATCCATGCAAAGAAAAAAAGATTGTGAGGCAGATTTTTAAAGGTACCAGCTACTACAGAGTTCAACACTTTCCAGCACTGCCTTCATCTTTAGTTAATTACTGTAAATCTATCTCTTCCCCCTCCTCTGCCTTAACTGCAATCAATTATTTTGGGTGTATATTTGTATCCTGTAAAGTCCTTGCATACTTAATTTACTCATGCATACTTAGTACCCAGCAAACATGAGTTAGCTTGTAAGTACACTTAGTTTAATAATGAGTACTTTTTTTACTACTTTTTTTTTAAGAAGTAATTTACTGATGTTCCTTTATCTTTAGAAAGCACAGCCAAGAAATTGCTGCTCCTTCTACTACGGTAAGAAATATGTTGAGATGCTTAGTTCTTCTTACTTTTTGAAGTAGATTTAGTCGTGGCAGCATGTTCATTAGAAATTGATCTGTTGAAAGAAGCCTCTTTTATCATTTGCTATGATATAACACTATGTATAAATAATAATGCCCAGACCTGCATGACCTGGGGCATAAACCTCACTATCTTAAACCACTAGTCTGTTGTTTTAATTTATGAGCATTTTAAATTACTTACGAAGAGAATGTGAATTACTATTATTAAAGTTTGATATATAGGAGGTTTTTTAATCACTATTTGAGTATTCCTTGATAAAATAATTTCGATTTCTATTACTAATATGTTCTTTTCCTCTTTTCAGTATTTTTATTCACTACGGATATTTGCTGGCCAAGACCCATCCTCTGTCTGGGTTGGCTGGGTAACACCAGACTATCATTTTTACAGTGAGAATTTTGACCTAAATAAAAATTGTACAGTGACAGTTACTTTAGGTGATGAGAGAGGCAGGGTTCATGAAAGGTATGGTTTTATTTATCACTTACTAAAGATTGTATTTTAATACAGTTGTTCAAAGCGAATTATTCACAAGCTTGATGATACTTTAAACCTTAATTTAAACTAATAAGAAAATTGATTATTGAGTAAGAGTGTTCTATGCTCATTTATATATGAATGTGTTTTACAAAGACTTGTTAAAGTGAGTATATTTATCATTAATGTTCTGTTTGAAAGAATGTTTTGTGATGCTTCTTTCTTTTAACATCCATATTTGGTCACTGTGGATGAACCTGTTATTTCTTTTAATGTGTCTTACATAAGCACACAGAAGTATGTGGAATTGTTTCATAATTATAAAAAAGAAAAAAATAAAGGTGCAGTTAGCCTGATCCCTTACCCACGATACTTACATTATTCAAAATGGGGGGTTGTTGATGAGAATAAAAAACTAATAGCAGCACAGGCACCTTTGAGGATCTCTTACTATTTCTCCATTGAAAAGTACATCTTCACTGAATACTTGGTCAAGTTCAGTATGACCTATGATTTTACTTTTTTTTTGTTCTTGCTGTTCTTTCAGTGTGAAGCGCAGCAATTGCTATATGGTTTGGGGAGGAGATGTAATTGCTAATTCTCAGAGATCAGGTCGCAGTAACGTTGATTTAGAAATTGGATGCTTTGTTGACCTGGCTACTGGAATGTTGTCATTCACAGCCAATGGAAAAGAGCTTGGCACTTGTTATCAGGTATTATCAGATTTTCAGGAAGCTATCTAGTAAGCTGGTCGTTTTGATGCTATTATAAAATTGTTTTTCTTGTTCAGAAATCTAACTGAACACTAGTTGTGTGACAGTAACATGTTTTCCTATATTATTCTGCTTTATCCCTCTTTTTTTCTCTCTCTCTTTTGTAAGACTACATTTTTTACAACTTCTTACATTTGTTTCAAATGTTGAGGAAAGACTATTGGTAGATATGTTCAGAAAAATATTTTTTTACCTCTCAATTCTTGTGGTTCAGAATCTTGATTTGTAACTTTAATTACTCTTTAAAATATTTTTTGTCAACTGAATCTGTTATATGATATAGGGGAAATAATTTTTTAAATTAGCATAAGGTCACAATTAGACTTTAGATATAGTAATTTTTGGTATGGATTGAGAAAACAAATTTAGTTTATTTTTACTGGGGTTATGACCTTCAAACAAGATTAGAAATTACAAATTCAATTATTATTACTAGGAAATATTTATCTTTGGTCAGAGGCTGAGTTATATCATCTCAGTCAGTTACTTTCAGGCTTTAATGAAATAAAAGATGCGTTTTATTAGGAGTGTCTTTCAGTCCAGGATACCTTTTGTTTCTGGATTTGGATTTATGTTTTTTTTCCTTATCGTAAAGATTAGAATGTACATACCTGTCCCTACATTATTTTGTCTCTCCCAATAGTCATAGTTCTGAAAAAACTTTATTCTGCGTACAGATTTTTCAGTATACGGTATTATTTTACATTTTGTTTAAGTTATATTGTGTTTTGGAGCTGTTTTCTCATCTAAAATAATATGGATTTTTTTATTGCTTTTTTGTTACTCTCAGTTTATTGTTTTGCAATTTTTGATTGTTTGTTATCCTCAAAGTTAGGAGTTGCACTCCTTCACAGCACGAGTAATGTAATTGTTCTTAGCATGTATAATGTATGTTCATAGTACACAAAAGATGCAATCGTGTGATTAAAATATTTACTTGAACTCCTGAAACCTTGTATTGATTGTATAGGTGTACCTTTTTTCAGCCACCTGGAGCACTGAAATCTTTTTAATAATATACTATTCTATAAGTCTCTTTATAGTTCTTTTTTTCATGGCAGTAGTGGTGGGTGATCTTGTAGAAAATTCTTCAGAATAAACTGGTACTACTACTCTGTGATATGTACTTTTAGTCCAGCTATAATGGGGAGATGAAGATAATGTAGCTGTCAAAAAAATCCCAGCCAGACACTTTAAGACTGCAGCACTGTGATTCAGTGTCATTCACTGTGGTTTTATAAGACTGGGAAAAATGCTAAGCCTGGAAATAAAGGGATCTTTGAGATGTTTAAAAAAATTGCATTCTTCTACTTTTGGAGTATGGATCAGAAATTCACTAATCTTAATAAGAAATAAAGATTTACACTATCCTGATCAAATGATGCGCTCTCACCCTCTTCTTACCCCCCCTGGTTCCTTCTCTCTTAGAAATTTGGTTTTGAGCTTGTTTGGTAGTGAATTATTTTGTCCAGCGTAACATGTAAAAGAACTCTAGATGTGTGGTGGTCTAAAAAGTTGTATTCTACCCTCAGTCTGTGTTGGGGGTGCTTTTCCTAGAGCAAGAGCCAAAGTATGTAGCTGTAAAGTGGCTGGATTTTTAAGCAGCTGCTCTAGAATGAGGTGTTGGATTTGGATATCACACAGAATCACTAAGGTTGGAAAAGACCTGTAAGATCATCAAGTCCAACCATCAACTAACACCACCATGCCCATTAAACCATGTCCCACAATGCCTCGTCCACATGTTCCTTGAACACCTCCAGGGATGGTGACTCCACCACTTCCCTGGGAAGTTAACATCCCTGGGATGTTAAGAAGAATCAACATGCAGTGTTACCAAAGTTCTTGTTATAAGTGTTGAGAGCACATTAAGGTAGCAGATGCATGTGCTTGAAAGTTAGGTGGGCCTATAAAGATAACTCAGCAAACGCTTTACTATATTAGAGGTAAACTACAGGTAGACACTAGTCAACGCTTTAGTACAGTGTCTGCAGTTATTTGATAATGAATTGTAAGCTATACAGTATTTATTTTATATTGTACCATATTCTGGGAGGAGATTCTTGTTGCTTTTTTGATTTTTAAAATTTTTTAATCTTATTTCTCTTCTAGGTTGAACCAAACACAAAGCTTTTTCCAGCAACTTTTGTACAGCCTACGAGCACTAACTTGGTTCAGTTTGAACTTGGTAAATTAAAGGTACAAAATATTTTCTATAAAGGTGCACTTTTAAATCTGTTTATTTCCATGGAAGTTCCTGTTCAGTTAAATTTGTTTAGGAAGATTGAATCTATGGTGTGACTTTTTATTTGACTTCTGCATTTACTTCTGTAAATGTAATTATTATATGAAGTTAATAGTTCTACAAATCTAAACTGCATTTGTCAAAATAAACTAAAGTTATTGGGGGAGAATACTCTTAATGTTGGGGTTTTTTAATGGAATTTGTTTATTGCAATAATATATATTTCTGTGAGTTCTTTGCTATCAATAAATTATAATTCCTTTTGGTATTATTGGTTTATTATTTATAATTAGATGTTACAAAAATAATTTTAATACATTTATTTATTTCAGAATACCATGCCTTTATCAGCAGCAATTTTTAAAAGTGAAGAAAGAAATCCTGTTCCTCAGTGTCCCCCTCGCCTTGATGTGCAAACAATTACACCTGTTCTATGGAGCAGGATGCCAAACAGCTTTCTAAAAGTAGAAACTGAGCGTGTCAGTGAACGTCATGGCTGGGTTGTACAGTGTTTGGAACCTCTGCAGATGATGGCACTTCACATCCCGGAAGAAAACAGGTACATTTGGAAGGAACTACAGTGACTTGAGGTGGACAAAATGTATTGAAAGCTGATACTTTCATATTGGTTAAACCTGCCTTGGAGAATATTTACACTAGAGTTGTTTAGAATTTCTGATCCTATCTGCTATAATATCATATTCACGAAATTTAAGTTAGATACAAGAGGCTGAATAATTTTAATGCCATGTGATGACATTTGCCTACATAAGAGAAAAAACGACCATTTGATTTTATTTAAATTACAAAATAATATCTCTTAAATGTCTAGGTCTTTAAACATAGAGATTCTTTCAGCTTGAAAAAAACCTGAATATAAAGAACATGCAAGTACTATTTTGCTGATTTTTTTCTGTAATAAAAACATGTAATCCATGTTTCATTTACTCTGAATTTACATGAATTAAGTTTCTATGTTCTTATTGCGAAGATCCTGACTTTCTTAGGTTTTCATTAGGTTTTATCTTCAGAGTGAGAATAATAAAGATGTATCCAAACATCAAATATCATAACCAGTGACAAATCAAACCATAAGCACAGTCATAGCAGAAAGATAATTTAACTGCTGTACTTTTATCAATTATTTTGCAGCTCCTTTTAGTAATTTAATAACTAATTTTATTTATCGTTAATAAAACTGAATTCAAGAAAAGAGTAAAAAATGCTGTGTTTTGTGGAAAAAATCAAACAGTAATACTCAATAAAGGCACTGTTCAGTGACAGTACTACCTCAGAGTTTCAGCGGTCCAAATACATTTCTTTTAAAAACAAGCTCTAAATTACCATAGCTTCCAAAGAAGCTTTTCTATCTTACTTTTTTTCCTTTTCTTTTCTGTGGAGTACTAATTGTAAATAATCTCATCAAATTATTACCATTTACTGTGCTTTAATGAGGCACATGTTAAGATTAGTCAGTATCAGCCCTAATATTAATGGTTTAAAGTGAAACTGACCAAAATGTGGAGAGATTATAAAATGTTTCTTTTGCAAAAATATTATTTATGAAATTGACTGGTGTTCTGTTTCTTTATTTCATAACAGATGCGTTGATATTTTGGAACTATGTGAACAAGAAGATTTGATGAAGTTTCACTACCACACTTTAAAACTCTATAGCTCAGTTAGTGCTCTAGGTAACACTAGAGTTGCTTATGTACTTTGTAGCCATGTGGACATATCTCAGCTATTTTATACAATAGATAACCAATACTTACCTGGACTCCTACGTTCTGGATTCTACGACTTGCTCATTAGTATTCATTTGGAGCACGCCAAGCAAGCCAAGCTCATGATGAACAATGAATTTATCATTCCAGTTACAGATGAAACTCGAACTATTAAATTATATCCCGATGAAACAAAGAAGCATGGTTTACCTGGAGTCGGGCTTAGCACTTGTCTGAAACCAGGCTTTAATTTTTCTACTCCATGTTTTATTGTGACCAGTGAAGAACGTCAGACATCCAGCCCAGAGATACCCCTTGATACACTTAAATCCAAGGCCATAAGTATGCTAACAGAGGCAGTACAGTGTAGTGGTACTCATATACGAGACCCTGTTGGAGGACAGGTTGCATTCCAGTTCGTTCCTGTTCTTAAACTGATAGCAACATTGCTCATAATGGGGGTTTTTGATGATGATGATGTGAAGCAGGTGTTACTCCTCATTGATCCCAATGTGTTTGGAGATCACAAGCAAGAAACAGAAGAGAGGACAGAGAAGGAAGAAGTTACACAAGTTGAAGATAAAGCTGTAGAAGCTGGGGAGAAAGCAATAAAAGAAACGAAAGCTCCTGCAAGGGGCTTACTGCAGACAAGATTACCAGAATCTGTTAAGCTTCAGGTGACCATTTAATATAAATGTATTATATATGTTCTACTATTGATGAAAGAAAGGTAGTGCTTTTTGTCTGTTGTCTAGTTTGTAAGATTTGAAGTCCTGAAGATCTTTATTCCACTTTGCATTATAACCTCACATTAATAAACAAATTTGATGATGATGCAATTCTTTCTACATGTATCTTCACACTCAAAATAGATACACAAATACTTATTTCATAGGTGTATTTTGAAAGAGGGAGGGGTGGACCAGATGATCTTTAAAGGATCCTTCCAACCCAAACTGTTCTATGATTCTATGTTTTGAGTGCATGGAGTGAAAGACTGTGAATTGATCAGTATTATTGATCAGATTATAAAACTGTATAAATCTGTCACCTTTACACCGTTAAAAGAAAAATACAGGAAAAAAGCCTCTCATTTTTACAGTCTGTTACAGTGTATTGTATCCACTGCAGTTCTTCCCCAATTAGAGGTTGTTAAACTGTTGAACTTAAGTCTGTTTTTTCTATCCTAGATGTGTCATTTACTCAATTATTTCTGTGACTGTGAGCTACAACATAGAGTGGAAGCAATTGTATCATTTGCAGACCGTTATGTATCAAAATTGCAATATAATCAGAAATACAGGTACAATGAACTCATGCAAGCCTTGAACATGTCTGCTGCTTTGACCGCCAAGAAGACTAAAGAATTTCGGTCTCCTCCTCAAGAACAGGTAATATTAAACAAATGGTTGAATCTGAAGATAAAAAAAATTCTTTGTGATGATAAAATAGAATTCTGACTTCTAAACTGCCATTGGAACTGCTAGAGAACCAAAACTGAATTTGAAATAGAATTCATTAAGATGCCCCAAAATACTGAATGTCAGAAATACCCGTTCGCCAGAGTTCAAGCTCTAAACCAAAGTTGACTTAGGATTTCTCAACAGTATAGAAAAATTGAACATTATTGCCCAATGCCAAGGAGCTGAGATTCATTCAGTTCTGCAAGATGATGATAATTTGATAATTTTAGTTGCTAAAAGTTAGTATGAAGTTAGTGTTGTGCTGACATCTGTATGTTGGAAATAGTCTTTTCTACCTTCAGGAAACAGCTTTATTATTAAGCGTAGCTCTATTTTGATGTTAATCATAACTAAAGCTTACAGAATCACAGAATCCTTAAGGTTGGAAAATACCTGTAAGATCATCAAGTCCAACCATCAACCAACAAACACCACCATGCCCATTAAACCATGTTCCACAATGCCTCATCCACACGTTCCTTGAACACCTCCAGGGATGGTGACTCCACCACTTCCCTGGGCAGTTTATTCCAGTGTCTCACCACTCTCTCAGTAAAGAAATTTTTCCTAATATCCAATCTGAACCTCCCCTGGCTCAACTTGAGGCCATTTCCTCTTGTTCTGTCACTCGTCACTTGGGAGAAGAGGCCAACACCCACTTCTCTGTAACCTCCTTTCAGGTAATTGTAGAGAGCAATTACAAAGTACCATTGCTTTAGTAGTTTCTTTAAGCTGTATTAGAAATCTATGTTTTATGTTAATTTTATTATAAATTTGATTATAAACAGGTAAAGTATAGCTATATATTAGAATATGTCTTAGGCTATCTCAGTGTTTTAATTACATTTTAATTTCCTTAAAGATTAATATGTTGCTGAATTTTCAACTGGGAGAGGATTGTCCCTGTCCAGAGGAGATTCGGGATGAGTTATATGAATTTCATGATGATCTTCTAATTCATTGTGGTGAGTGGCAAGGTTTTGCTACGTTTTTTGTTTGTGTTTTTGACACTGTACATGAAAAAAGAACAGATTGGTTAAAAAAAGTACTAGTATGGGGGTGGTTTGTTAGCTGTATTACTGTCTACATGGTGACTTTCCTGACAGACTTTGGTGCATATTACAAAAAATATGGGAAGCCTGTGCATGGTTTTAAGTTTCATTGTTATATATCTATTAAATATTATCTGGTATTATTCTGTTTATGTATCAATTTTAGACTTAATTAGAAAAAATAAAAATGATCCGAACAAGAAGGTTGGATTACCTTAAAAGATTTATATAGGCATAGGTATCTGTAAAAGCAGATGAAAGGTATTGAAAGAACATTACTGCTGCTGGGCAGTAGAAAATTTAAGAAAAAACACTAGCTGAGGGGTGCTGCTTTTGCTTTAGCTTAGTTTCCTGGTGTATATGTAACTGTGATGGTCAATCATTATAAAGCACTATTGCACTGCAGATTACAGCTTGAGTTGCCCCAGTTATTGAACTTTAATTTCTTTAGGGTGTCCTCAAGGATGAGCTGTATCAGATACCCTGTGCAATTTATGTGGGTTAAGGAATCACATTTTATGTGATGCCAAAAATCCTGTGTTGGTCTACTGAGATCTTAGGCTAATCAAGACAATCATGGAATTATTAGTCCATTTACAATGATACTAACATTTACAGTCTGAGTCATCCAGTTATTACTGCTCATTCCCAATAATTATGCAGTTAAAACTGACATACACAAGCTTTTTCATATCTACCTACTTGGTAGATATATTGGTAGTCACCTCATCCAGTGCATTTCTTGGTCCTATGGTTGATGGCACCCATCTTTTTCAAGAAGAAGGGGACAGGGTCATTACAGTGAATTGACAGCATCTCAAGTTCTTCCCCAGATAGAGCACGGTAATGTTAGTTTCTTCCTCCTCCTCCTTCTGTTTGCTTGAGGTCGCTTTTAAATGTTTACTAATACAGTCTGCTAGTTCTTTCTTCAAGGGTTGTCCCTGAAACCAGTTTTACCCAGTTCATGGAACTGCATTCTTTAAGTGACCTGTAATTAACAGTTTGTGATTTCTGTTTGTAGCCATGGTGCCTCCCATGCTATTCTGTTTCTTTCATTCCAGCATTTTTCTTCCAAGCATTAAAGTGAATATTTAATATCCTCGTAGCTACTCCTCTTTCTTCCCATTTTTATTGAGATACCGTCATCTCCATTGTTCAGTCCCTTAGCACTTGTTCTGACCTCTGGTTTTCAAAGATAACGCCTGTTTGGCACCAGAGAGTTCTCTGAGACTCCAGGGTGAAGATTATGGAAGACTCCCAACTTGGAAATGTCTTCACTCTGCAATATATTTATTTTACTTTGAAATCTTGTTGTTGGTATTATTATTGAGTTAGTTTAGCTCCTGATCACTCTTCATCTTTTCATGAGGTGAAATCCTACTGATTGTGGGATTTTTTTTTCAGGTGTATACTTTTATTATTGTTTACTACATCATAAATGTGTATGTTGAATGAGAGAGAGAAAGCACAGTCTCATGATTAAAATAGTTTTAGTGATCCTCTGGATTCTAAACAAAACTATATTCATTATTTCGTACAGATTTATCATAGGTGGTTTCTGTGGATAAATGCTCCTCATTATCTGTGTCCCGACTTAGCCCTGAAAATCAGTACTGAGCAATCACAGCTGCAAATAAAATGAATAGGGGTTCTGCTTGGACTATTTAATCAGCTTTTTAATACTAAGTATTCTTTGCGGTCTAAGTGGAAAAATATGTATGCAATCAAGTAATTAAAGGCTGTTTCATAATGAATATACACAAATAGTCTGAATTAAAGTTACTCAGGCAGTCTGAATCCTAGCATGTCCTAACTGTGAGTGGTTAATTTTGCCAGCAAAATAATAGTCCGCTATCATAATTTTTGTATGTAATTTCTTGGTTATAAACAAAACAAACAAATTTTCAACAGATGTTATTGCATAATATCAAATTGACATTTATCTGGATTGGAACCATGTGTTCCAGTGCAGAGACCTCTGCCACTTGAATTAAGTGATTAGCCAGTAGCAGCATGAGATGGTCAGCTTCTGAATGGATTGCAACTCTAAGAGGATGCAGAATGAATAATGAATTATATGGACCAGTGAATGAGACCCTGTCTGGAGTAGTCACAGACCCAATCTGCTCCGGTCCAACACTGTCTTAACTCATCATCCCCAGTGCATTTCTTCTTGTCTGTCCATTTCAGCTTCTCAAGAGTTCTTCTGCCAGTGTTTCTCTTTTGCTTCCAGGGCCTAGGTTTCTTTTCAATGCCAGATAGTTTGTTGCTTTCTTTAACATCCTTGTCTGCTTTCTCTTTCCTCTTCTTATTGGCTACGTTTCCTGTTCTTACTGCTTCCAGACTCTGACTGCAGCCTTCCTTCATTCTTAGCTTTTCATTTTGCCCAGCCAGTCTCACTTTTGCCATTCCTTAAATTCCATATGTAGTCTCCAATTTCAGTTTCTAGTTCTCTCATTTTCTCCCACTGCCTCTGAATTTTTTTCTTCCTAGTTGCTTAGTCACTTCTAGTAATAACTTTAACTCCTTCCCCTTAGTAACTGCCAGTGGCAAAGTTTCTCCAGCCTGCTACTATACAAGTTTTAGTCTCTGCAGTTTGTTCTTTTCCCTCTGCTCCAGCTTGATTCTCTTGAGTATTCTGTCTGGAAATCTTTTCCTTTTCTCAATTTCACTTTGACCACCAACCAAACAGCAAAAACTTTTATTTCAGCTTGGCACAATTAGCTCTGGTCTAAAGGGAACCTGCTTTAGATGTTCTGTTCTTCTGCACATAACACTTGTGCTATCTGATCATCACTAAGAGGTATGAAAGATTTGAAAATCCTTTGAATGGTTGTGAAGCAATGTGGTTAACTGAATTGTATTAAACTACCTTGTAAAATGGCATCCCATCTCATCGTATACATTTTCATGAAAAACATGTATCACTAGTATAATCTCTGAACATCTGCCTTCTTACAGTTTTAAATTCAATTAATATGTTTGTTTATGACTGCTAAATATCTTGACTGAAAAATTGTACTATATTGTGAGATATAGCCATACATTTCTTTCTTTAGCTTACATTCTGCAATATGAAACAAAGGATCACATATTTAATCAAATACAACTCTGAGTCAAAATTAATTGCCATAGTAGAATCTTCAAAAAATACCACCTCTTTGGTCATAATACTGAAAAAATAATGCTATAAATCTGGATATAAGAAGCATGTGTATATATAAATCTGGATATAAGAAGTACCTGTACTGAAATAAGCATAATTTGAGGGGTGGTACTGTAGCTAACATGTTAAAGCCGCTGGTCTTACTACATATTTTTTCCCTGTATGAAATTTGCTGATTAAAAAAAATCCTGTGGATATTTTGTTTAAATATTGAAGGAGTTAATCTTCAAAGGTTAAGTTTTGTTTCTAACCAGGTTTATTATCTGCTAAGGTATTCCACTAGAAGAGGAGGAAGAGGAAGAGGAAGATTCCTCCTTGACTGGCAAACTCCGTTCATTAATGTACAAAATCAAAGGTCCACCAAAAGCAGAAAAAGTAGAACCTAAGGAGGAAGAAGAGAAATGTCCTAGTAAGTTTTCTTTCCACATAAATACTTCTATGATTTAAGTGTTAAAGATGTACGCAGTCAACAAAAGTGTATTTTCTAATAAAACTTCATAGTGAACTGAAGAAGGAGACTGTTTAAGTTCATTCCGCCTCTTAGAACAATTATCCTACATACTGAATATCTTGGATGCATCGTTAAACAAGAAGTTAAAATGGTGGAAGATTTGGATCCAGATCATTAATTCTGGGGTTGAAAATTTGCGTATTCTTTAAAAAGAAATGTAAAAAGTTAATTATGGCACAATAATGAATAACAATACCAGTTATTAAACAATAATCAATAATCATTCAAGCATTCCAAACTTGAGAAGTTTCCAATTATATGTGGGTTTTTTTAAATGCAAAAACTTTCTTCGTTACAGCTTAACTCCATTTCACTTTTCTTTGCTGCATGAGAAGCTGTATGCATCTCAGTACCAAGAAATATGTAACAAACTGGTTTTACAGTTCTTGTTTTTTGTATAAAAGGGGATGGCTTTCACTTATTTCACTTGATGATGGTGAATATATACATTCATTAAAAACTAATAACTTGTTCTGATTTATCTCAAGCATCACATACATGCACATATATATGTCCATACCATATCCTTTCTGACCATATCCTTCCTGAATTTAAAGAAATACTCAATCTATTTGACTAATTAAACAGAAGGAACATCTTTATTTTCACAAGTACAGATTCTGTAGTTATAAGTGCTTGGGTTAAAAGAATTTTCCAGAATTTAGTATGGCTAATTTTTATTCTGCTCTTTGTTTCTATAGTTCTTTAACATGTGTTTCTAAAGTCAGAGGGCAGAGAAAAATACTGTCTAGATATCATCAGTTTGCCTGAAAATTTTTCTCTATAGTTTATAAATCTCATTGCCCTTTACAGTGAGCTTTCATGTTGCTTAAATATACATGAGAAGAACGGACACCATTTAGCAGAAAAAATTTTAATGTTCCTTCCTGCAGCAGAGTATTATATACGAGCAGGACTGGGATATCCCTGTGTGTAATTGCTGAGTAATATTAAGCTATTAATATTTCTTAAAAATAGAAATATTTAACTCAAAACACTTGAGAAGTCTGTGTATATGTTTTGAAACTAATGAGGTAAGAAGAGAGACAATTTAGTCCACAGACCTAGGAACAATGTATATGGTAGAATGTATATTACATCTCTGAAAACAGTCCTTCCACCTAGCACAGCTGAATAAGCACAACAGAGAACTGAGAGTAATTGTTGAAACAATACAATGATTTATTTAAAGTTAATTAGTTTTAATAGTGTGGAAGAATAAGCCAATAGATAGTCTTTATTCCTCTGTTTTCAGATCTGTAATGCCCTGTGGCAGTGATTCATAGAACCATAGAATGGCTGAGGCTGGAAGGGGCCTCTGGAAGTCATGTGGTCCAACTCTCCTGCTTGAGCAGGGCCACCTAGGACAGGTTGCCCAGGACCATGTCCAGATGGCTTTTGAATATGTCCAAGGAGGGAGACTCCACAGCCTCCCTGGGCAACCTGTGCCAGTGCTCAGTCACCCTCACAGTGGAAGCATTTCCTGATGTTCAGATGGACCCTCCTGTGTTTCAGTGTGTGCCCATTGCCTCTTGTTCTGTCTCTGAGAAGAGACTGCCTCTGTTTTCTTCGCACCCTCCCTTCAGGTATTTATATACATTGATGAGATTGCCCCTGAGCCTTCTATTCTCTAAGCCAAAGAAGCCAGGCTCTCTCTTGGTTGATGCTGAGCAGATAGGTTGATGAGTTTCTTCTTAAAAAGGCCTGACCCTACATGTTGCAAGGCACTGTGGAGGTTGGTTGGACTTGATTCACGTGATGTATGTATCATCTGATAACATACATATCCATTTTGTATATTATATTAAGAGAAGGCTGTGCAAAGCTTGACAGATGTTAATCAATGAAAGTTTTTACTCTTGAAGTAAAGTTATTTCTTGTAAGAAACATAAATGTGGTTGAATCAAGGGTATTCTACACACAGAGGAATGATGGATAAACTTAGCACTGTAACTCTAGTTTTTGTAATACAAAAAGATGGAAAGTGTCTTTTCTGTAGAAGAATAAATTAAAATTACATCTGTTGTTATTTATACGCAAATGCCATATGCTTGCCATATTTCGTATCTGTCTTCTTATTACTTTACCGTGCCTCATGGCATAAAACAAGCAGAAAAGGAGACTAAGACTTTGTTTCAGCAAGTTTTCTTCATATTCCTACAACCAGATTCAGAAGCATTATCCAGCAACTATTTGAACCCTTACAGGGTATAATATGTTTTTTTATATACCTTTATACAGAGGAAATAAAAGAAAATTATTATTTTTTACTGCATTCAATAAATTTTAACTTGTAAATGCTGCCAGAGCTTATAATAAGTGCTATATTGTATGTGAACCATTTTTGATTCTCTGAAATGGTGGATTTTCAGAGAAACGAAGCATGTTCATAACCACAGAGGGATGTCATATATAGCAGCTGGACATTTCTTTACAATGCTTTGAAGAGTATTATTTTGTTGGTTAACCAATTTAAGAAATAATGCCGGTGCATTACGTAATTGATAACTGCACGCAGTCATTTTAGCAATGGAAAGCTGAAAATAGACTATTGCATGTATTACTGGTGTCTCAAAGATACACTACTTTTAATTAAAGGAAGCCATGAAATAAGAAATGTTACAGATACCTTCCTGTAATGTTTGTTACAAAGGTTAGTTCAACCTCTTTGCTGCTTGAGAGCAAAACAGAGCCTGTTTGTGAGTGGAATACAGTAAAGTCCTACATCCTGAAGTTATCTAAAGTTCTATGTGCTTCAGTTGAGCAGCAATTTGTCATTATTATTTCATCTCTGCAATATTTCACATTGCATTTTGATGGTATATTGTTCTTTTGGCTCTACTTCCTCTAATAAATTATTTATTGTAGCTTGTTCTGTTCCTGGCAGGGAAGGACTAGTAGCAAAAAAAGTGTTCATATTCCTCCCTACTATTACCTCTTCTTAGGGCACATATACACACAAACATACATATATGCACATAAACACCCCAAAACACTTGAAATCAGAGACTTATTCTGAGCAGTAGTCCTGTACATGTACATTCTGATACCCTATTCCCTAACACAGGAGGGGTGTTGATGGTCTAAATAGGCAAGATGGGTTCTCCGCTTACAATTCCTCTACCATCTGCATGAGCATTTTGTTGAGCCTCTTTGAACAACTCACCTGGCTTTCACTGCCATGTATTACCCCCAGTGAAGTTGATGAGTAATATGAATCTCAGAAATTTTGTCTTTGCTGTCATATGTTTATAAGTTTTCAGTCCTTAGTAGTGACTATGGATGGTGAGGATTAAGTAAGGCAAAAAGTCAGATTCCTCCAGCTCTTCCTTTAGAACATAAATTTTTGGTGAGGTTTTTCATTGCCTTTGCAAATCAAGATTGGGTTTTGGCAGCTCTAAGTTTCTATAACACCATCCAGATATCATGTGCATAATTGTGCAAGTGACTTGAGATTGGTCTTCCAACCAACAATGGTAGTAAATGCTCCTCTTCTATTTCCAGTTTGCTCAGTTTGGCAGTAGGTCCTTGTACAGACCCAGAACAGTTAATTTCATTTCAGGCTTAATAATTTCATCGAGAGTTGTATGAGATTAGACAGGAATGCTATTTTATAACTCAGGACACCTCTTACATGATCTGCTTGTTCTTTAAACCACCAGAGATGGTTTATCCTGCCCTGACAGCATATTTTGGTTTGTTAAACTTAATACTAGGTTGCAAATACATTAAATCTTATAATAATCTCATGTGCTGTGTGAAAAAGGGTTTTATTCTCCAGGGACTCATCTCTTAGCATCTGCTTTCTCTTTAATGGTAGGAGGACCTACTCAGTATCTGAGAAGTATCATTTCTTCAGGCTTCATGCAGATTCTTTTGTCATGAATCAGGAAGCATTCAATCCTAAAGCCTCAGGGCTCATGGTGTTTGGTCCTTGAAACAGAGCAGTTTATGTATTTCATATACTGGGTGGAGCTTTTGGTCGCAAGAAATACAGGTTGGACGAGTGATTCTACATTGTGTTTTTTCTAGAAATTTCAAATAATCTCTTCAGGCTTGGGGTTCTGCTTGGAGTGTTGCATAGTACAAGTATCCATATAGATGAAATAATTCAAAGGACAATGAAAATTTATATAATTTATATTATATTACATACTTGACTGTAGCTGGAGACTGTGAGATATGTAGTCCATGTGTGCACTTCCCTTTTACCCCCCAGGAAATTTGGAATTCAGAGTGAAAGGAAGTGGGTGCCTGAAGTACCCCAATCCTCTTATATACATGAAGAGGGGTGGTGGTGTGCATGGCGTGTACCTACTGCCAAGGCTAAAAGTGTCTGGCCTTGAGCGTCTGGTCATACATACTCAGGATGTGAATATTCTTAAGAAGGAACTATTTTCTACAAAGAAATCTTCCTTTCCTCTAAGTATGCATTCATACCTACGCACAAATGGATTTTTATCTTAGGAGAGGAATGCCACCAATTTAAACTAGTGTTAATGATGAATTAGTAAAATTTGTTTTTAAAAACAAGCTAGAACTCGGAGAATAAACACATTGAGGCAATAAATTAGTGTTAATTACGGTGATATGACTTGGCAGTTACAAAAGTCCTAATTTAGATAAGGCAATTTAGATAAGGCATATAGATGGGGGACTCATCATGCAACCTTGAAAATTGTTAAGGCACTGCAATTTCTTGTTAAAACTTAAAAATTAGAAAAACATTAGCAACTATTTTAGCTGGTTATCCATGTCACCATGCCCAGTATTCAGATTGCTCCCAGCTTCTGTTACAGGTTAATCTGCTGGCCTACCCTTCACCTCCTTCCCCAAACCAGAAGCTTGTGGTGTGATAAAAGGGATAGTACCCCTTACACGCAAGAAATGGCAAAGAAATGCTTTGTATTTAAGATAGTGAGTTGATATGTCTGCTCTTTAGTTTTTCTGCAGGTAGAAATGAAAGGAGGTCAATGATCTTGTTCATGCATTTTGGGAATAGAAACTATGGCTGTCAGGTTCACTTAACTATGGCTCTTCAGGTGCCTCTAGCTTAGGGAGGGTATCTGCTATTATAATATGAATATTTCATGTAGGTCCATATATTCTGAAGGTATACACTTGGTTACTAGTCCCAGAACAGAAATCAGGAAATAGAATTTACTGGCTTGACCAAATGCCCTAATTCAGTTCCCACGTTAAAAAAATGAACCATGGAACTTTCAAAGAAATCTTACTGTGGATATATGAGAAAAGGTTAAGTCTCTGTTGAATTATATCCACTGCATGTTGAAGGAAAAAAAAAAAAAGTTGCAATTGTGGCATTAAGTTGAAGAGTCATAGAGTGTGTCCATTGAGACTTTGTTCCTTGAGAGTGCTACTTACACTGAAACCACAGAATGTTAACTTATTATTATTACTTACAATAGACTTCCCACTGGCTGTTAGCTCCATTTTTTTGTTGCTTGTTTTTTAAATTTTGGTTACAGAACATTTCGTTGCAGTACAGTACACCTATGATTTATTAGCAGTCAAAAAGAATATCAGACTATTGCTGAATATTACTGAGATCATGCTGGAGTCATCACCTTTGATTGTTTCTTATCTAGTCTCATCTTTTCGCTGAGTTGCAAGGAGATCTTTTTGGCTTAGTTCCTGCCTTGTGAGTGCACTTCATTTGTTGGCCTCTTCTTCTGTTGGATGAAAAGGTGTGACTGAACTATGGATTAACATAATGGCATAATGTAGTCGGCTTTAACCATTCCTTTCTTAATAAATTCTGGGGTTTGATTTGATCTTTTTGACTGCCAGTGAATTTGAGTTGATACTGATGATTTAGCTGATATTTTTAAAAGTTGATCTGGGAGATCTCCCTCTTAGAGATACTCAGAAACAATCTAGACATAGTCCTGGACAACTGGCTCTAGGTGGCCCTGCTTGAGCATGGGGGTTGGACCAGATGACCTCCAGAGGTCCCTTCCAGCCTCAACTATTCTGTGATTCTGTGATTTTCATGGATCTGTCTGCCAGATCTTACCTCTGTTAGCATCTCAACGTTCTATGTATAAATGAGGACTATATTTTCCTACCTCATTTTCTTTATAGTGGCTTTATTTAAAGTGAATTTCACCACCATTTTATTGCCCAGTTTCGTCCTTTTAAGTTCTGCAATTTTTTTCAGTTACATTTATATTTGCTATCCATCATAACTTTGTATCATCAAACTTGTGTGCATCTGCTTATCCCCTTCTCAGGTCTTTTAGGGAAGCAAGGTGCTTAACATCACAGAACACAGCATGGATATATGCAGAATTTCACTGCTGTTTCTCCCTTTTTGTGACTGCACCCATTTAGTTCTACCCTCAGTTTCTTGTCTTTCGACCAAAAATTCATCCATGCAAAGACATGGCTAATTGGTTTCTCCAAGGCTATCTGCCGTACTGTCTCTAAAAGTAATTACATATAGCAATATACTACTTAAAAGCTTATCAGAAGAAAAAAATCAAAACCTTCAAAGGTACTAAAACCTAAGAAATGTTATGGAGAAACATTTTCAAAATTCCAGAGAGAAGCTCTAATAAACACAGGACCATTTTGTTGCACTTACACATGGGAACCTCTGCATAAGCAATTCAATACAGGGAAACAATTTGTTTTTCATTTGTTCATTTAATGAGAATGTGTTTCTTGTGGAATATTATGCTTGTACTAAAAATTTTAATAATCTTTTAGTTATATATAAAAATATCTGTCAGTTAACTCAAGTGTATAAAATTGCACTCATAATTGAGTCAGTGCAAATAATATTTTTGTTGCCAAAGTGGAAAATATCTATTTGGAATGAATCATACAGTATTTTCCCTCATCAAAAAAAAAATTCTGAAATACCACATTATTTTGAAAGTACTATTCCTTTCAATCCAACAAAAATAATATATTTCTGGCAGTACTAAGGAAATGAGGAATTAGATTTGTAAAACAAAACGACAGATTTGTGCATATTTTGTCCTTTAGCCTTGTGAGAGGGGCCATCATCTGAGCTATCAAAGACCTAACATAATTTCACAGGAGGAAATCTTAACTCCTCCTTGAGTTTACCACTTCAAGTTGCTCTTTATTCCATGTTTATCCCCTTCCCCCCCAATCAGAAAGTCAGAGTAAGTAATTATATTCTTTAATAAGATCATTGTCTTTCTGACAGAAGTGTGTTATATTTATGTAACCAGAAATCAGTGATACGCAATGAGTTGGAAAGTTATGGGAAATTATTAGTTCTTCTAGGAAAGAAGAGTTTAGTGCAAGAATCAAAGAAGAGGAGATTGCCTTGTTGCAATGAGAGAAGAAATTGTCTTGATTGAAGAAAGTCATACAGTGTTTTGGAACAAAGCTTGTTTAATGTTTTCATTCATAACATGCCCCTAAGAATAGAGCTGTCTAAATGAAATACAGAATCTGTCACCACAGAAGAGAGCCTGTTTATTGAACAAAATCTGAGAATTAATAATGGTTTTCTATAAATACATCATTAAGTATGTAAGAGAGAAGAGTTAGCAAGTGAAAGGATAGTGTAGACACAAAAATAAATGGATATACACTAGCTATAAACACTTTTGTGCTGGAAATTGGGAGGCTAGTTCTTACCATTGGAAGAACTTTGGGAAAGTCAAGAGGTAACTTTGCTGGAAATAGAGGAAAGAAACTTGCGTTGTTTTAAGAGGGAAGGTGATTATTCATGTTCTACTTGATATCAACAATGAACATTTGTTGGAATAAAGACTGGAACGTGTGTCTAGTTTAGGAAATTTACCTGAAAACTCTGGGCTCAGAAAAATTGTTTTCAGGGTCATTGACTATGTAATGTATACAACAGAACTGCTTCAAGAAAGATGCATTGTGTAGTTCGAAACAAAAAAAATTTTTTTAGAAAGTGCATTCCCAAGTGACAGTGACTTTCCCCAAACAGATGGGAAATACAGATTAAATTCCCCTATTCTAAGTCAGTTTGCATCTCCTACGCCTCAGTGTGTTTGCATCATTATACAATTCTGAGAAGTTTTTGGGAACATCATCTTTTTGAAGGCAATGCAGATCGTTTGTTTGAAAAACAAAATTACTAAATATTCATCAAGTGAATGAGCAGCAAAAGCTGCTCAAGCCACCCTGGCTAGGCCTTGCATTGGATATTTTATTAAAAAAGGCAGCTATCTCATCCTCCTTTTTGGCAGTTTTGTAAGTTTAGAATGGATTTTATTTCCTCCTCCTCCCTGGCAAAACTGATTGGCAAGCTGAGCTCACATGAATATTTCTGCTGTAATTGAACTCATACTTGTCAGCCAATAAACTGTTTACTGAAAACTTAATTACCAATTTCTGTGTTCCAAACCTAGGCTGATGATCATTAAAAGTTTAAATACAGAATTTTACTTACAAGGATGATTCTTAGTTATGATCAACTAAGAAGTTTTCATTGCCAACAATGCTGGTATTGACTTGAATGCTAAGTAGATGTTTCTTGTTTTCCATCTCTCAAGCATCACACTTATCTTGAAAGATCTAAAAATTATTTTTCTGGTTGAAAAATCCTGTTCAGTCTGCTTGTGTTCTTTTGCTCTCTTACCACTGCCTCGTTGTCTACTGTTACTTAATATTTTACTGTAATGCATGGTTTTGACATTTTTTTGTTGTTGTAATAGCTAGTAACATTTTATGTATTTTATTCTTTTAGCTACATTGAAAGAACTCATATCTCAGACTATGGTGCGCTGGTCCCAGGAAGATCAGATTCAAGATCCAGAATTAGTTCGGATTATGTACACTCTCCTTCGTAGGCAATATGACAGCATTGGTGAGCTACTGCAAGCTCTGAGGAAAGCATACACTATTAGTGCTGCCTCTGTGAAGGATACCATTAATCTGCTTGCAGCACTGGGCCAGATTCGCTCACTTCTCAGTGTCAGGATGGGAAAAGAGGAGGAATTGCTAATGATTAATGGATTAGGGTATGGAATTAACATAATTTTGTTTTTAAGTTTGTGTAAAGTTTTTTTGTTATATGAGTAAAGCCTGTCATTTTAGATCCTGGATGAAAATTACTGCTGTACTAAAATGCAGATATGTACCAGAAATTTTCATTTTCACAGATATTTCCAAGATGGCTCCAACTGATCTCTCTAGCAGTGTCAAATGTGTCAGAAAAAGTTTCTGTGAACTAAAGTGTTTTCTCATTGAAAGAAAATGGACTCTTTACTGTAGTTACACCTAATGCTTAAAGCTTTGTCAAAGTACATCTTTAAGCAGCTCTGGAGAAAACAGATAACTTAGATCTTTGTTAGTGTCAATACTACATCTTTCCCAAACTTAAAGCTCACATATTTCATGCGTGAGTGAATAAACTTGCTGGTGTCTTTTTAATTGGAAAGTTTGTGCAAGCAGTTAGGTAGAACCAGCAAAGTGGTGGTGTGGTCTGAAATACTTCCAGCTGGTTAGTATTTACTATGTTGTCATCAGTGGCAACTTAAAGTATCTGAACATGGAGACTGCTTATTTTATCTTTTATAGCATTAGAATTGTAAGAAATTGCCTTTATGTAACACCTGCTGATGTGAGAATATTTTTTCTCCGTCTTTGCTATGAAATTACTTCTGTTAAGCAGTGGTATTATGGTGCATGCCTGCATGTCTATTACTCCTCTTATGTGAATAATTGCTGGATTAGGCTATTTAAAAATCATAGAAAATTAATTACTTCAATTAAAATAGTGTATTTAAAAAGAGAGAAAATGATAGTAAGATTACCTGAGAACTGTATTTATTTGTCCTTCATCAAGAACATTGAACAATTTCTCTCCTTTACAACAGTTGTAAGGAATTTCCATGATTCTTACTATTTCACTGTAAAAATTGTATTGTTTTTGTAAAAATAGCAAAGACTAATCTCTTCAGTTGAATTGAGCAAGTCATGGTAACAACTCATTAGTTAGTATGTGACAGTATTGCCTAATTTGTCCCTGATGCTGAGTTTGTAAAGTTGCTGAGAATTCTAGGAGGGATAAAGGGTAAGTTTTGTCTAAACTCAGCATGTGTGTGCCCCCATTCCCAGAGGTGCTGTATTAGGAGTCATATTCCATTCCCAATTTTCTGTATTTCTTTAAAGCAGGCATGATGTCTGTTATTTGCCTTTTGTTTTTAACAGGTTCACCTAAAATGTTAGAAATATGTGGATTCCCTATCAAAACACATAAATTGTGTTCTGGATTATGAAACCAATACAGCGAATTCTAGAACATGCTGAGAGGATGGTGGGCAGAATGAAAATGTTAAAATATTCCTATTTAAGGGGACTGTATGCCGTTTTACATCTTCTGACAGATGGTCTTAATTTTGGAAATATTGATGAAACACATTTAACAGATAACCTTGAATATTAAGTCTCTTTATTGTCTTCTACTTTGTGAACTGAGAAAATTAATTAAAGGATGTTACCACAGAGGCAAGATTAGATTTAGTTTTCTTGATCCCTATTCTCTACTTAAAATATAACAGAATACATTCTTTTCCACTTAGAGCATCACAGAACATATTTTTTTCTTTAAACAGAACAGATGGTAAGAGCAATTTGAAGATAAAGAAGTGACATTTTGAAATAATTTAAAACTTAGATTATTATATAGAATTCATGAAAATTAGAGGAATGGCAGCATATATAAATGTGAAGCATTTAGTTGTCAGGTGTTTTTTTATTATGCTGAAATCTAAGAATTGAAAATTATGTTACTAGTGTGAATGCATATTTCTGAAATATCTACTAATACATCATTGATTTACAATTAAAATGGTGTTTCTTAAAAACACCTTGTTGCCTTTTCTTCCATTTTAGGGATATAATGAACAACAAGGTGTTTTATCAGCATCCTAACTTAATGAGAGTCTTGGGCATGCATGAGACTGTTATGGATGTGATGGTGAATGTGCTTGGAGGAGATAAATCTCAGGTAATTTCACTGTAATTTTATTGTGTGTTTTGCATTTTGAACCTTTCCAAAAGTATACTAGGATGTTTAAGATGAAGTATCCAAAGAAAAATAGATCTCCCTCATGTAAGATAGATTTTGCTTGTCCAAATTGTAATATTGACTAATGTTAAAAATAGAACAGTTTTTATAGTATGAGAGGGAGAAGCCCAGCATTCTAGGACTTGATTTTTAAAAAGTGAGTGAGAGGTTATAGGTGTTTCATTTGTCTTTTAATAGGACTTTAAAAGGTATTGTTCTTATTTTAAATTAACTCTGTATGTTAGCTGCATTTATGGGAGGTGTAGCTCTGCTAGAAAAATATACCTCTTCACCTTACATAAAGTGTTATTAGCAATAAACTATAATAAGAGACTAACACCAACTTAATTTTGAATGCTCAAATTCAAATACTTGAATTGAGCAATAATTTTCTTGCAGTATTGTATTTTCCCATTTCTTAGTGTTATGCTTGAGTATGTATGTGTTAGTTTAATGGCAGAGTGGCATAGATTTTGAGAAGCCTAACTGGACGTTTAGGCTACTGAAGAAAGTAAGAAATGAAGCGGGCTTATCTTCTTTCTTCTCTTTGCTTATGCCTCATGTTTTTAACCTATTGCCTCCCACCCAAAAAGAGGGGTCTCCCCTGCTCCCAGTACTGCTTATCTTGTTTTCTTTTGCCTGGCCACTCATTCTTCTTATGTATTTGGAATTATTTTTAGCTCATTTTACTACCTTGTGCTGATCTTGTCTCTTGTCTGGCAACTTTTCATTACTTGAATGCCTTCTATACACCCCTCTTTCTTTGCCTCTTTGGTCACATAGCTCATATACTTCTGTAAAATGCTTACCCATTGTGTCTGGCTATACCATCACAGTGTTACAAAGTATTCACATACTGGTTTTAGTTATTCTGTTTTAACATGCTCACATTTGAGTTCAAGGCAAGCTTCGATTAATTATAAGATGATTAATACTTTGCTGATTTATATGTGTCACAACCCTCTGTTTTTGCTACAACGTGTTTATATAGTCAAAGATGACAAAGAAAAACACCAAAACAGCAACAACCACTCCACAGTGCCTTCTAATTCTATTAAAAATGTTTTCATAGAAAATTTTAGTAACACAGATCTGCAAAAATACTTTACAGAAGTTACCATGATATCCTTCAAAGGGAATGCAGACCTAGAAAACTACTTGGTAACATGGTGCAGCATTTAATGTGTCTGACCACCCAAAATGTCCTATTTTATGTCTCTACCTTTATGAAATGCATGGGGAGAGTTAGGTACCTCAGAGGGAATCCAAAACCTCACCTAATGAACTGGAACTGGCATAGGAGTAGAAATCTTAAGAAGTATGGACAAGAAATAGGGTGTGTTTGGAATTTGATCTGTTCCAGATTCCGATGCCTCATTTTCTCCTTAACTGTGGAAACTTCCAGATACTCATGATTCAGAACCCATAATTTTCTTATGGAGTTACAGGGTTACAGTCACGTTATGAAATAACACAGCAAGGCTTATTAACGAAGAGTTTTGCACACCATTAGCACAGATTTTAGATATTGCAGTGGGGAGATTTCTCAGAACAAACCATTGGGCAGGGAACTGTACAGGCAGAGAAGTGTTGCTTTTGAGTTCCAAGCCTGAAGTTTCCTTCATAGGAGCTGCAACCTTGCAGGAAGAGAAAGTACTGCTTTTAAAATGATTGTCATCTGTTGTCTGTTGATCTGCTGGCATGCTTAACTTCTAATATGGCAGAGAAGTCTCATTTGAAACGTTGTTGACTCTAGGTAGAACCACTAGTCTGTAATCTGGAAAAGGCACATGTGTGAGCATGCTGTGGATCTTTCACTCTGCCAAGTAAGGTATTCTGAATAAAAAGGAGTAGGGCCAGAAACAGTGAGCATGCCTTGGTCAGCTATGGTTTTATATACTCATTTGAAATTATCTGTGGGTTTGTCCAGTGGGTCGCTTATATACAGTTCAAGTATAATGGTGGCATCAGACACTAGAACACTGCTTTTCCTGCTCTCAAGCAAGTTCCTCATGGCTAGGTTGTTAGTATGTACCCTTTTGTTTTCTCTATACAGCTTCAGGGACATTTCTTTCTGTTCATTGTTACAGCTTCAAGAGATGGAATGAGCAACCACGCAAAGTAGTCTCTGGTTTAGGGACTGGGCATTTTCCTAGGTGGTGGCAGCAGATGGTTTAAGGTAGATCTCCAGCTTCTTGGACTGAGACATGTAGTGAGAGTGTTATAGCTCACACTTCTCTGAAGGAACAGTGAGGAGGTAAAAACTTGTCAGTACAAACTGAAGAAAATTTATGCCAGGCTTCTTTCCAGCTGTGCTATTAATAAATGAGTCAGAAACAGATGAGAAGATCTGTGGAATATGGTGTGGCTGAAGCTATCTCAGTACCTTAGAAGTATTTTGCTAATACTGGCTAACAAAACCCTGGAAAGGTATTTCATTGGTGAAATATATATCCCAGAAAACACTTGGGCAAGCATTCAGCATTCCCATCACGGTTAGGTTTTAGTGTGTATCTTAACGCTTAAAATAGTTATTTTTAAAGACTATGTCTTTAGATCTTATAATTTTGGAATCTTAATGTCATGTTGGTTTCTGGTGTTGGTTATTCATTCATTTTCAGAGAATCCTGAGCAACACCCTTTTTGGCTGTCAGAATTGAATCATTTTACTTCAAAACTATTTCTTACTGATTGAAAGTTTTATAATTCCGTATTCATATGTTTTCCTGTCAATAATGAGGAATTTCTAAAATGACAATTTTTAACAGTACTGCTGTTACTGTAATTTTCTGGACAAAGTTATTTCACACATTCTGTTAAAATCCCTGTAAACTTGGTGGGTGGAAGCTTTGTTGAATGTTTTCATGAATGAATTAATGTTTTTCATTCATTTTCATCTACCCTACATTTAAGAACAGAAATCATATATAATGCTGCGTGTACATAATAGCTCCTTCGTGACTGAAATAGACAAATGAGCCACATATATTAGCAAAAAAACGCACTGTGCTGAAGTAAAACTACAGCTAATCAAGTCTCTGGAAGTTAGGAAGTGCAGCTGGTGTCTTGAAAAGATAATACATATCACATAGCTTTTAATTACGTAATCACTTTTTTTGCAAGATTGTTGTCTCATTAAGTGAAAAGTTTGCACTTCTCAGAATGAATTAGAGTTGTGTTGTAAAGAAGGCAATGTTTATTAGACTTTGTTATACTAAAGTATAAGCAATATTAATTATAGTTGAAAGATACGAAACGAAGGAGGCAGGATGTCATAGGAAGAAAAAACCCCATGATATTGTGATTAAAATGCTTGGATAACACCGTGGATATTATAGAATTTATGTAGAATATACAGAATATATTCCTGCTTGTGCCTAAAGGGTGCTAGTCAGATTATTTAAAAAAGAATTCTCCTTGATGGTAATGAATTTTCTCATTAATTTTGTGAGTATCCTTAGGACATATATCTGCAACTGAACTTGACGCTATTAAAAAAAGTGCTATATAATGGTAAATGTAATAAATCAGATAGAAAAACCTTTAAACAAGCATCAAAAATCTGTCCCATGATTTTTGATCTTGTTCTTTCAGCAAAATGTAAGAATGGCATAACTTGTTCATCTCAGAAGATGTTATGACTATCTGCAACTTGTGAAACATTCTTTCATGAGTGCTACAGATGAAACTATTTTACTTTCAGAGGAGGAATCCTTGCATATAATGTGCAACAAGTAAAGTGTGTTGGGGGTTTTTTGTTTGTTTTTGATTTGAAAAGCATTGGATAGTTAATGAAATTTAATATTTTGTTTTATCTTATCAGGCCTATGCATTGAACAACATAGGAGTCTTTTAGAAATGTTTTACATGAAGACTGTATATTCTTATTGCAATATGGGAGGATAAACCAAGTTTCTTGAATATTCTTTATTCTGCTATGACCTAATATTGGAGGTTGAGCTTGTTATCATAATGCTGCTAAGAGAGTGTTTGTATAACTGCATGCGCTAGTCTGCAAATTCCTTTGATGACAATTATTTCTCTGTTTTTTCCCCTTATATGTCCCCTATAGTCCTTGTCAAAATGATTTTTCAACATTTTAAACCTAATGGCCTAATGAATACAAAGGTTAAAAGGAAGTGCAGGTCCTTTCTTAAGTTAGAAGCAAAGCAACTCTCAGCTACTTATGACCTTGGTATTGTCACTATACTTCCCTTGTTAGGAGTGCAGGAAAAAGAATTGGAACAGATTGGTAATTAAAATATTTCACCGCTTTGTCACCTTTCTTCTTCAGCAGATCGTTTTTCCTAAGATGGTGGCAAGCTGTTGTCGATTCCTGTGCTACTTCTGTCGAATTAGTCGTCAAAACCAAAAGGCCATGTTTGAGCATCTTAGTTACTTACTGGAAAACAGCAGTGTTGGACTGGGTACGTCACGTAGCTGTAACAGCTAAAAGCAAGATCAGGAGGAACTGTGATGTCACAAGACTAATATCTGATTTATATAGCAAGTTGAAGCCTGTGATGAAGCCTCTCTGAAGCTTAAACCACTTTGTGGTTTTACCTCTTTTTTTTTTCCCCCATTCTCCCTTCATCCTTATGTGTTCTTTTTGTAATTAGAATAGTCCTTATTGTATTAGAAACAGAATAGTCTGAATCTGTGTTTTTAAATACCTGGAAAAATTTAGGATTAAATCCATACAGTTGGACTTTTTTTCCATTCAAAATAATTGTGATTGGAAATCTAATATTAAATTAGCCCTTTATGGTGCTTGCCTGTTTCATCTGGCTTCATTTCCCTTCCCTCTAAAGTTTAGGCCACTGATGTGAATGTCATATTTTTCCTTTGGAACACTGAATGTGTGTTTTTTAATGTGTGTGTATTAGATTTTGTAACACAAGGAAAATTGTCATGGCTAGATAGATGGCTATATTAATCAGGTATAACAAGGCAAGATAGGGTGTGATTTCACAGTACTTCAGCTGTTCATGGTGACCATTTCGATGCCTGTGTTGGCCCATATAAACCAGAGAAAATGGGATAAGACTAGAAGAAAGAAAATAGGTAACACTGAAGCTTGAAAATGTCTCTTTTAGCTGAATATAGGTATATTTTAAAATCTTGAATTGATAGGGTTGTGCACAATTACATAGTTAACATGTTGCTCTGCTAAAGAAATAGTATAATATTCCTCTGATTTGCTGTGTGGTTAATACTGATTTCTTCACCTGCATTTAAAACCAGTTTGTTGAGTATGTTTACAGATATGGATGTCAAGTCAGAAAAAAAATTCAGCATTTATTTTAACATTGTTCAAAACAGTTAACCATGTTCTTGATTGAAGAGCAACCATACAATGTACTATTAATATACATATGTTCTAGATTCCAGTGTGATTGCTGCCCTCTGCTGCATGACTGTGATTACTGAAAACTGAATTTAATTACTTTCTTCTGCAGCATTTCCTTCAATGAGAGGTTCAACACCACTAGATGTTGCAGCAGCCTCTGTAATGGATAACAATGAGCTTGCACTAGCGTTGGAGGAGCCAGATCTCGATAAGGTAAGTGATTGCTCTGACCTATTTACCTGTTTATTAAATAGTGTACTTGTGCTAGAAGGGAAAACGGCAAGTTTGATTTTTGGATATGATCTCCTCACAAATTTTTGCTCTAGGTATGTGCTGTCTCAAGGTAAGATTGAGCAGTATTTTCCCTGATTTAGCCGTAAAGAATGGTAATGTATCAGCTGTAATATATTAACTTTGGTGAGTCAATAACTTTATCTAGTGCAGTATGTGGATGTTATTTGGTAAAAAAAATCTATATACTGAATAACAAAAAAACCCAAATACTGTATAGCTCTCAGTTCAATGAATGTGGCATACATACCCTAGTCACAGAATGATACAGTGTTTCTGTGGGACTAAAGTTTGTACCATAAAGCCTGTGTTCAAAGCAAATAAATTGTACATAGACAACTTAACTTTTGAACTTTTGCCATTGCAAATTACATCTCTTTTTACTGCAAATGTATGAATGTGTGGAAGGTAGAGGATTGCACAAAAAAAGTATCCCACATCCTGATGACATACTGTAGTAAACTGAATAGGTTAAAATTCTGGGGTTTGGTGGTAGCATTATAAAATCTGAAAAGAGATGGGAGAAGAGACTTATTCTACCAGTTTTCTCACATTCTATATGAGCTGCATCTCTAGACTCCTACAAGTGTGTATTCACTCATATCTTCTGAATGGATATTAGAAAACTATTGAGTCCTGTTAGAAATTGCATACTTTTTCCACTGAGTGCACTGAGTAACTTCCTTACTGCATACTGTAATAAGCAAAATTTTTCACATCAGACCATTTTTCCTCTGTTGCAGCCTTTTGTAGGCAACTTGTATACTGTATCAGCAGAGGTATAATTCTTCCTGAATTCGTAACTAGTTTCTCTTTTAGGTTATTAGATAATGACTAAATATGATCTCGTGGATGGTGGAATTGCTATGGGTCGCTTAAGCAGAATAACGTATCTCCCTTTTCCAAACAGAAAAACCTGTCTCCCTTTTGCCACCCATTTTTGGCTGCCTTCCATGGTAATAAATGATAATTTGCATCTCTTTTTACAGGTTCATGAAAGGTTCTTGATGTTCATTACCTATTTCAAAATATATTTAAGTACTTTAATCATGTTCATATGTTGTCCTTTGTGTATTTTAAATACAAACAAAAATCACATGTTTGTGCTGTTATCTGCAGATTTCCTTTTAAAGGATTGAGAAATCATTCTGTACATGTTTCAGAAATTCAGTTTACTATAATTAATGAAATTTGTCATAATTTCTCAAGGATTTCTCTTAGTTAAAGATATTCCTCTTGATAAGAAATGCTGTGTCAGGAATTTACATATTACCAAAAATTTTAATCTTTCTGGTTTCAGACTCTTAAAACTGCTCACTGATATTTATTAGTCTTCTGAAAAATGTAATTGTTTGCATATCTGTTAAAATAGGAATTACAGTAAATAAACTTTTGATGCAGTATTTATTTTGCTATTGTAGCAAATTAGCCATACATGGTTATTAATGTGATTTTTAAAGTTGTTAAGTAGTGCTTTAACTGTTTTTTATGTACTGTAAAAAAAGATTTGAATTCCACAATATTTCATTCTACTTTTCACATTCCACATTTGTTAATGTTGTTGTATTGTTGCGTCATCATATAATTAGGTAACTTCAGAAATAAAGTGCTTGACTTTTTTCATGATCATCAAAAGCAAGACCTACAAACTAAGAGTAATGCAATAATGAGCTGTCATGGTAGTTTCTCAGGTGAAACACCTAGTATATAAAAACCTTGTTATTTAAAAAAATTACTATGTTCGTTTTGTTTCATACTTATTTTGAGAAATTTATTTCTAAACACATGAATAAAGGATTGCTTCTGTATTGTAGGTTGTTACCTACCTGGCAGGTTGTGGCCTGCAGAGTTGTCCAGTATTGCTGGCTAAAGGATATCCAGACATTGGATGGAATCCAATAGAGGGTGAACGTTACCTGTCATTCTTAAGATTTGCAGTTTTTGTTAATAGTAAGTGTAATTTCTTGGCATCCAAATTCCACCAAAAGGTTTCCTGAAAATTACTTTTTTAACCATAGAAATGTGTTAATGGCTGAAGAGAGGTTGACGCGTGCAGCTCTCATTACAAATACAACATTTTTGGTATATGCTGCTTGTTGCAATTTTTTGCTTCTGCATAGTTAGTTGCATTTTCTCCTTACTCTTTTTGCAACTTGCATAATTTAATAGAATAACCTGTTAAGGTAGCAAATGATGTTAGGAATTCTTTCAGTAAGTAAACTGTGGTATTTACATATACCACCTATGCTGGTTATAAACATAACTGGTGAGCACTGATTTTAGACCATTCTTGGCCACTATACCACTGGGAGATTTAAACGTTGGTAATTAAGCCATTTTGCATTACAAAAAGCACATTTCCAATAGGTCACATGTTTACATAGTTCTGAGAGATCAGTGTTTGTAAAGTACCCTGACTGTGTACCTTAAATCTGATTGATGTCTTTAAAAAAAGAAAAAAATCTTCTCCTTTGATAACTATCTTATACTTGCTTCTGTGGGCAATTTCCTTTTGCAATTTATGAAACAAATATGCTAAAATCAAATTTAGATTATCTGAATGCCACTAAACAAAAAGCATCCTCCAATTCATGCGTGGTTTTTTTTATCAAACTAGTAATTTAGATTAGAGATTAGATGAGATCAAATCAAATTGTCTGTTCACCACCTATCTGGTCTGCCAATATGGAAAGTGTTTTAAAGGACAGCTAGGGACAGCCAGAAGGGAAATAATTTTAAACAGTCTAATTTTTAGATTTTTCCTGTTCTATTCACATACTGTTGGTCTGAAATTAACAAATAATACCTGAAATAGAAACAATAAACATATTTACTGTTCAGTTCATTAAGCATACCTTGAAGTATGTTCATTAGTTGATAAGCCTGTAGCCATTGAGCCAGCTGCTAAACTAACTTGACAAACTGCTATGGTATAAGAAATGTAGAACAAGTAGTTGTTGAGTTAATAAAGTATGTGGTTTTCATTGTTGATTTTATAAATAAATTTTAACAGTACTCTGTAATTAGATGAAGATGACTTTGATATTACTTGTGACAGTTTATTTAGTATGAAGAGTAAACTTTGCTGGATGGACTGCTAGTCAGTAGAATTAAGTTTTAGTTTCAAGTGTTTCAGCTGCTTTTTTTCTGAAAAACACTTTATGGTTCAGGTTTTAAACCTTCTCATTATGACAGTTTTGGAGACAACACTTTTGAAAATCAAATTATAATTTCTCTGTGTCCTGTGCTTGAGAGGACAATTACAAATATAAATCAGTAAAATATTTGGGTTGTTGTGATAAAAGCAACAAACACACACTTGTAAACACATGAATGAATTTTGATTCTGGCCAATTAATCATTGGAATAAGCAAAACTTCTTTGTTCAAGCAAAATTCTTCATTAACTTGGTCTGTGAGGTAAATTAGAGCAGGCTGCAAGATGTTAAAGCTATTTTCAGCAGTTTCGTATCCCATCAGAAGGAATATGGGAAGGAAATATATATACAGAAAAAGTCAGAATAAGATTCTAGTGGCAAATGCAGTGTACAAGAAATTGTAAATTGAAAATGTAGACTAATTCTTGATAAACTTTTATTCAGTGGAGCAACATTAAAGATTAATTTGACCTCTGTGCTTAAAGTAAGTTTCTTTCCTGCACATTCTAAACTAAAACTACCTGCAAGTGGCTTTTCCTGATATGTGCTTCCTTTTACTCTAAATTGCACTCCTCACAAAGCTATCACTGGTGTGTCAAAAACTGCCTGAATTAAGATAAATTTTTAACATCTAGATCTAAACTGTATTGGAAATGAGTCACTCAAAACAATATTTGTAGTGCTTTTATTAAACTAAAATTAATTACATTTAATAATTTTATTTGTATTTGCTGTTTGATTCTGCAATATGGATTCAAACAGCCCCTTACAATTTTTAAGGGGGTTTTGTATTTGCCTCCTCAAAAGATACATGAAACATGGAAGGATTCAGGAGCATCTGATAACTGTAGCTGAATGTTGTGCGTGTTTTGATGGTTGTTTGTATATCTATAGAGTGGTATGTAGTGAATTTTTTTGAGATTAGATTTTACTTAATTCATTATTTTAAAAATCTTTACATAGAAGGTTTTAACCAAATGAAACTAAAATTGTTGACTTTAAGATTTAAAATCCTGCTTTCTCAGAAAATAAGGTGAATGAAAAGGAGAAAGAAACAAACAAACAAAAAAGCCAGAATCTGTGCAAAGTCAGTAGTTAGGGTACAGAATCATAGAATCACTTAGGTTGGAAAAGACCCTTAAGATCATCGAGTCCAACCGTAAACCTTACACTGCCAAGTCCACCACTAAACCATGTCCCTAAGTGCCACGTCTACATGTTTTTTAAATGCCTTCAGGAATGGTGACTCAACCACTTCGCTGGGCAGTCTGTTCCAGTACTTGACAACCCTTTCAGTGAAGAAATTTTTCCTAGTATCCAATCTAAACCTCCCCTGGCACAACTTGAGGCCAGTTCTTCTCATCCTGTGTTCCATATCAAGATCATACCGGTGTTTTAAGTGGGAAAACTACAAGACTGACATGTTTAAAGTGTTTAGCTGCTCCTTCTAGAGCCAGTTAGTCCCAGTTACCTCACCTACCATTGCCTTCTGTTGACTCTGACTTCCTGGTAGCACCACCGGTGCTCTCAGCTAAACCACAGTTTCTAATCCTACTTCTTTGGTGGCTGCTAAAGCTGTTTAAATTCAGTTTAATATAAACTTGCTACTTGTGTTTCTGTACTGGTTTAGTATTGTAGCTTGCTTGTAAAATATAGATACTGATGATCCAAGCTACTGACATCACAAGTTCAGTGACTGTGAGATGTTTCTTTTCCTGTAATTTGTTTTCTTCCTACATGTCCCATTAATTCCATATCTTGCTACAGATTATCAGTATTCTTATAAGGTAGCCACTGTGAATTTCTAACCAGTTGCATTTAACCATAAGCTGAGCTTTTGACCCAATTATTATTCCTATCATGCTTCCACATGCCACAAACTGCAGTCCATGAAGCAGTTAGTTACATACAAAAAGTTCATTTATATGAACGTTCCTTTTCCTAATAACTGTTACTCAGCAAGCATCTAGATCACAACCGGTCTGCCTGTACTGAATTTATACATTAGTTAAACCCACTCTTTTCCCTTTTCAAATATACATACATTTTTCTACACAAAGCTGTTATAAATGGGGTTGTTTCAGGCAAGCCATGACCTTTAAAACTGATTTTAATGTGATTTTTGTGTATCGAAAAGATGAAGTAGTCAATTTCAGGCTTTAAATAGCAAGCAGAAGATTTAACAAATATTTAAACATGCAGCAGAAAGAATCAGGAGATTTTACTCTAGGTATATTTCAGTTAAAATACAATTTGTTATTTTTTAGTCATATTGAGAAGATGAAGCTCTGACATGAATTTTCCACTGATGAAGTACTAAGGACATAATGTTAAGCAACATTCCTTGCTTCAGTTGGCCCATTAAAAATTTAATAATTCTCACACCCTGTACTAGGTCTGGCTGGGATGGAGTTAACTTTCTTCATAGCAACCTATATAGTGTTGTGTTTTCCATTTATGACTAAAACAGTGTTAATAACCTACCAGTGTTCTGACTGTTGCTGAGCAGTACTTGTGCAGCATGAAGGCTTTCTCATTTTTTTTCCGACTCTGCCCCTTCCCCTCCTTCCCTGGCCCCAGTGAGTAGGTTCAGGGTGGGCAAGAGGTAGCGAGGGGACACAGCTGAGATAGCTGACCCAGACTGACCAAAGGGATATTCCATACCATGACATTGTGCTCAGCAACAAAAGCTCAGGGAAAGGAGGAGGAAGAGGGGGACGTTCGTGGTTACAGCGCTTGTCTTCCCCAACAGCCATTATGTGTGCTGAGGCCCTGCTTTCTGAAAACTGGCTAGACATCTGTCTGGGAAGCAGTGAGTGAATTTGTCTTTCTGCTTTGCTTACATGCATAGCTTTTGCTTTCTGTACTAGACAGTCGATCCATGAGTCGTCACACCTTCTTTCTGTTTTCTCCCTGTCCCGCAGGAGAGGGGGAGGCTGGGGGGTTGGCTGGAGTCAAAAATTCCTTCCCACCCTCCCGAATAGCAGATTTCTTGCCTCTTGGGACTGTTAGCCTTTATACCAGAGAGAGTAGGTTTTGCCATAAAAAGCAAATTAACCTTCTAAAGTGGACCCTTCTAGATTGAGCGTAGTAAAACTTTGCAAGGCAAGTCTACACTGTTGCTTTTAAACCTTTGTATGTTTTTGATAAAGCACATCCAATGCTGTCAACTTGATACATTTTTGTTTTCAAAAATAAGGATATTTTGTAAAATTTAGGGGAAAATGCAGTTGTCTTCTGACTTAAGGATACCTTTCAGGAGCAAGTATGTATAGTGCTTTTTGGTCCTCAGGTGAAAGTGTTGAGGAAAATGCAAGTGTCGTTGTCAAGCTCCTTATTCGACGGCCAGAGTGCTTTGGACCAGACCTTAGGGGAGAAGGAGGAAATGGTTTGCTGGCAGCTATGCAGGAAGCTATCAGGATCTCAGAGAATCCTACTCGCGACCTTCCCTCACAGGCATATAAAAGAGAAGGGTAAGTAAATGTAAATGCTTGTTTGGCAAATGATGATTTAATAGGTGGTTTAATCATGCTTGCAATATGTGGATAATAGGCCCTGTTGTGTAAGGCATTATACAGACATAGAGCGTTAGAGATTCGCACCCACAAGCAGTTGTCTTATGGAATTCATAAAGCATGAGCCAGATAAAAGTGGAATAAGAGTTACAGAAGAGAAGCCTGAAGGACAAAGCAAAGGAGAAGGCTGTTGTGGAATGAAGCTAAGGTAAAGTGAAAGAGGAAGACAGAAGTCATGTGACATCTGTTATTACTGTTTAATTGCATGCTCACTCTAGGGTTAAAAACCCCGTAATCTGGAGCCAGAGGAAATTAATATATCTGATTAATAGTCTCTGGATCATGGCTCTAGCTCCAGAGAGGAGCTATAAACTTACATTAGCAAAAATGCTCACTGGTATTGTTTACCTTTTAGTGATGATGAGGAGGAGGAGGAGGAGGAGATTGTGCACATGGGCAATGCAATCATGTCATTTTACTCAGCTCTCATAGATTTACTTGGACGCTGTGCACCAGAAATGCATGTAAGTTCATTTTGTCACTTGCTCAGAAAATGTAGGAGATTTGTAAATAGAAATGCACATGTCTATCTAAACTGTTCTTTATTCAAAGGCTTCTTCCTTTCAGAAGGTGAACTTTATTGCATTTCTTGCTGTGTCTAGACAAACTTGTTCCCTGCAAGCTCTTCATAAAGAATCATGGTATTTTGATTCCTTATGCTTTTTTTCTATTTATCTAAAATTTTGAGAATTTTTATGTGACTATGGAATCAAAGCAAAGATTAACTACTAGTGTTGCACATTTATACTACCAATGAAATTTCTGAAACTGGCCCTTTACTGTTCTCTAGAAAGCCATAAAAATAATTTTCATCAGAATGAGATACAGAGTTGCTTTTGTGTGCACTGATGAAATATGGTATCTACACCACATGAATACATGGAAAAATACGTAAAATAACTGTTTTGACTGTAATGCTTGTAACAGCCACATGCAAGACTTGGTTTTAGTTAGACTGACTTTTGCTTGTCAGTATTGAAAATTCTTTAGTAGCATAAATCTAGCTGAAAATGCAAAATGTATCTCAATACAACAAGAAGTATGAAGTGGCCTCCCTACTTACTCCCTACTTATCCTACTCCCCTCCCTATTACCAAAGCTATTAACTTTATTAACTGTAAAGCTGTATGTAGCTGTCTGTTGCCAGAGATGATAGTTTCATATTAAGAAAATTACTGGAAGAGATTTTCAGAGACACAGGTTGTGAATACCTAATTTCTGCTAGAAGTTGAAATGAATTGGTCCCCTCGTTGTTAATGCCTTTTGAAATTTTTACTGCATAGAAACAATAGAAAAATGGGTAGATACATCAGACAGGTCTGCATCTGTTCATATTATAAAGAGGCAAGCTCAAAACCTGGCACTGTAGGTTCTGTAAGTAACAGGAGTCTTTCAGAAGTTTTCATTTTTATCTGATTGGTTTAGGAATCTTATCCATGTGGGGTTTTTCTGTGTTATTGGGAATGTGTGAAATTATTGATATGATATCAAAATAAGGACAGATTCAAAAGCAGGATCATCTGAAAATCGGCAATTCCATTAGAGTGCTGGGATAAATGGAATTTCTGTGCATTTTTTTTCCAGTGTTTGAAAAAAATTGTATTAATATCAATATTTTGAGGAAATTTTTCTTACGTCCCTCAGTACTAAATTTCTTAATTGATAAACTTTTTCTAACAGCTTATTCAAAGTGGAAAAGGGGAAGCTATTCGAATCAGGTCAATCCTTCGATCTCTGGTGCCAACTGAAGATTTGGTTGGGATTATAAGTATACCACTAAAGCTGTCAACAGTTAACAAAGGTAACTTTAATATTTTTATTAGACCAGTTCATCTTTTTATAAAAATATTTAGGCACATAAGCCTTCAGGTGTAAAATAGAGAAATTTTGTTAGAGTTGAGTACAAGCAGAGAACTGTTCTTCAGATTTTAATTAGATATGTATCAGTTAGAGCTGCTCCAGTAGAACAGATACTTATTTCCATGGAGCAGAGAAAGTAAGAATATAAGAAATACTTCACAGGATGACACTCATGGGCCGTCCATCCCAGTACTTTGTCTCCAGCAGTGGCTGTAGAGATGCTATCTCTTTAGGTAGAATGTGTAAGTTTGGACTCAGTCCCTTTGTACTTCCACATCATCCAGTCATTTGTTTAGAAAGATTAGAGTGCACCTCCCTGCCCATTAATATCTGTTTCTGGACCTGGTGTCCAAGAATGTATCAAATCCCTTTGGAATGTCTGTACCCACAAAATCCAGTTCCAGAACTTTACTCTTTGCTGCATAAAGAAGCATTTTAAGCATCTCTCTGTTTTTAAACTTACACTGTACTAATTTTAATTAACACCCTTGAATTGTAGTATTTTGGGATTTGACGTATAGCAGTTCTTCGTTCACCTTGTCCAGCTACGTTAATCATTTATTACTAATAAGAATAGTAATATTTATCTTTAATACCATATAAACAATCTCCGTAATAGTAATGAAACAAGTAGAATACTTTACCATTCATTCTTAAGTTTTCATTTAAGAGTGAAAGATTAAATTGCAAAATAATAGGGTTTTTGAAATAATAAAACCTTAGTATTCTTTTTCAGCATACAAGAAAACTGAACAAGAATATAATTTTCATTGAACATGTATTTTACACATTAAATGCAATTATAGTGTATTTGTCTTGGTATTTCTTGTTTTATCAGTTATCTACTATTAAAGGTTGCATTATATATTTGTGTAGATGGCACAGTGAATGAGCCAGACATGTCTGCAAATTTCTGTCCTGATCATAAAGCACCCATGGTACTCTTCTTGGACCGTGTCTATGGTATTAAGGACCAAAGCTTCCTCCTTCACCTACTGGAAGTTGGATTTTTACCAGATTTAAGAGCCTCTGCCTCTTTGGATACAGTAAGTATTTTGCTGTGGAGTTTAGGTGCAGTGGCTGGATATAATGGCTCTGTAAGTGTAAGAAACAGAATTTCAAGTCAAAACAACTTTAAAAAAAAAAAAAAGAAAGGGTAGTATAGGCTTTCTATAAACACAAACAGTAATAATTCAGTTACTGTTAATTTATAGTGCCTAAGTCTGATCATAAGCATTCAGTACCACCTTATGAAGCAACAACGTAATGTAGTTTAAGAACTTGTAATACAGGCTTACATTAATTATACAGTAAGTACATTGGATATACTATAATAGGCCTAATGATTAGTTTTATTTCATGTGTGCTTCCCAGAATTACACTGAAAATTCATATATGTGTAGGTATGAAGAAATTAAGTGAGATGAAAACTGCTACTTAATGCTTCGTGTTTCTTGCTAAAGAAAGAAGCTGCATATTCTTTTTTGCTCCTGTTGGTTCAGAGTGCAGTGGGGCAAGAGATAGGGGACAAGTGGATGGCTTGGATTTTCTCAAGATCAAAAAAAAAATAGCTTTTGTCCTCATGGGTATACTGGGAATATCATGTTAGCACCCAGCCCCTAAGGGGACTTAAAGAGTATTTCATTATTATGTTTTATAGACTTCATATTTAGTAATCTTTATTCCATATGATACTAACAATCATTTACTACTTCATACAGGTTTCGCTAAGTACCACAGAGGCAGCTCTCGCACTAAATAGATATATTTGCTCAGCTGTGTTTCCATTACTCAAAAGATGTGCTCCCCTCTTTTCTGGAACAGAGCATCATGCCTCTCTGGTTGACTCCATGCTTCACACAATATACAGGTTATCCAAAGGACGTTCCCTCACAAAAGCACAAAGAGACACGATTGAAGAATGCCTTCTTGCTATTTGCCAGTATGTATGATACCTGTGTACAAATTGACTTCTTTTGTGCAGTATATGTATTTTAATAATTTCTTTCTTTGTGTATAATGTAGAACTAAGATTATTTTATTCTTGCATTAAATAAATGACCAGAGTGTATGATAGGGTTTTTTTTTTTTACCTAAGAGAAAATAGATTTGATTTTTCCATTACAGGTAATGCATTATACAAACTGTCATGTTGCTATGAGCTTTATGGTGATACAGGATAAATTCTGATTATTTGTAAAAACAAAACCCCAGTAATAACCAAAAATGGTCTGGCAACTCTGACTGTGTGTATATGTTGGGGTTTTAAGGGATTGACGTGTTTGTATTTCTGATTGTGGTTTGAAGAGCGTTGGTCATAGTTTAAAAAAAAAAAAAAACACCACTAACCCCAACTCTCCAAATCCTAAAACTGATCCTAAAACTGAACTGAGCACTGAAGTTATATGAGGAATTGAAATGTAGATTTGCCAACTGAATCGTAATTCTTGATCTTTGTCATAAACTGTAGTGCTACTTGTCTGTGCAGTGGACTGTGAAATTAGTAACGCAGTGTGCATTTTCAGTTTGTGCATAGTGCTGGACCCCTGCCAAAAAGAGGATATAGTAGAAATGGAAAAGATTCGGAAAGGCTAACAAGAGGGAACAACAATAAGAAATAATTTTGCTGCTTTGGAACAGCTTAGTAGACCAGGAACCTTCAGCCTGAAAAAGCGATGACTGAGGGGGAGATATGAAAGGAGCATTTTTACATTGATTTTAAGTCTATAGATAACTGAAATTAAATAGCTAGAAAAGAAATGCTGGGTAATTTATTCAATCTTCCAGCTGAGATTTATTTCTTATAAGACTAATCATAATGTATTTCCCAGATCAGTTTCAGTTAGGAGTGTTTTGTTGCTTCTCAGTGTCATATTAGAAACCATTCTGTTAATTCTATTTCTTTTGCTTAGATTGTCCCCTCTGTGTGTACTGAAAAAAATCCAGCACCCGTCCCTCTGCTGTCATAGGGCACAGTCATACATGGTGTCTATTCACTTAAGAGAGTTCAGAGGTAGCGCATCTTTCTGTGCTATATCCTTCTATATGTAGATGAGGCATAGTGAGATTCCTTAAGCATCTACCATTGATTTTTCAAAATACTTTCAATGAGTGATTTGAATTCCAATATGCAAATTGATTTCAATTTTTATTTCAGTTTCACTGGACTTTATGAATTTTACTAAGAACTTCTGTTTTTTTTAATTACAGCCACTTACGTCCCTCTATGCTACAACAGCTGTTGAGAAGGCTAGTTTTTGATGTGCCCCTACTCAATGAATACTGTAAAATGCCTCTCAAGGTAAATGCTTTACTTTCTGTACATGCATTCAGCGTAAAATTTACTTCACGATAATATGTCATCGTCATGTTTTTAAAAACAGAACAGGGCAGGGTGAAGCAATGTGAAATGACTTCTGATTTGAAAATAATGTTATTGTTTTATAAAGTCTTTCAAATGGAATATGATTATTAAAGGTTTTGTGAAATCTTGCCTAAAGCAAACAGTATATAGTAAGCTGATTATGAGAATTTGTTCAATGATCTGTTGACTTTTTCACTGCTTCAGCAAAAGAGTATTTGAAAGTATTAAATTAAATGTTAGCATTATCTTGATATTTCTTCTTCTCCTAGATGAACTACAATAACTCTTGGTAGGATGCATAGTCCAGGAATAAATTTTGCGTGAAGTCTACAGATAACAGGATACAGGGAACAGAATTCACCTCTTTTTTTTTTTTTTTTTTGAGCGATCTTTAACTGAAGTCTTCAGTTCCATCTTCTTGTTCTGTAAATAGAGAATTACAGTTGTGAAATTATAAATAACTTCTATTTAGAATTTTTGCAGTCAGGTTTGCTGACTGTTCCTGTTGAGATAAAACGGCCTGATCTTGGGTCTGCAGGTTTTTTTATGGCAGAATTGAAGTTCTGTCATACAGATTTACAGACATATTCTGGAGCATCAGTAGTTTTTGAGCAGAAGTGTGGCGAAAAGGGAGTGTTTGATTTGGTTTTTTTATTATTATTTTGCCTTCTTAAACAAAATTGCAGGAAAAATTAAAATGTCAAGATTCTAATCTGATGCTAAAAGAAATTTTACAATTTCCCATGGGACAGGAATTTTTAGTTCTAAAGAAGAAATCAGTAGAAGTTTGAAATGATGTGGAAAGTGCACCAATAATCATATATGCTAGCTCTTTAACTGGTATGTTACAGATTGTCTGTATAATAGTTCTTTCCATAGGTTTTTCCAGAGATGAGCAGGCGTGGCTGAAAGGGTGTACTGCAGGTGTCTTTTGCAATGTTTTGAATAATACTGAGGCCGTCAACTACAAATGACAGAAGCAAATTCAATCTGAATTAGTAAAACTTCTTACCAGAATCTATGATGTCCTGTTTTATACCCATTTCATAGGTTCTATTTTTATCCTGTAAGCTAATCTGTACTCAAATGGTGACAATCCTGAAATTTTGTAATTTTGCTGCTCGCGGCCATCACCGAGAATCCCACAGCAGCAGCTGGGGATAGTACAGGCTTTATACTTTCACAGCATGGGCTCCACTGCTCTCCCAAAAAGAAAAAGAAGACAAAAAGACCATTTTTATGATCCATTAGAAACGAAGAGACAGAAAGAAATAATAATACTCATGTAACTGTTTAAGCAGATACTGGCAATTCAGACTTCACTAACCCGTATGTTATTTTGTTAAATACCAATGTTTTACATGCATTTTTATTTTCTTGAAAATCTAGCTTCTGACAAATCACTATGAACAGTGCTGGAAATATTATTGTCTGCCTTCAGGAATGGGAAGCTATGGCATTGCAGCAGAAGAAGAATTACATTTAACTGAAAAACTTTTCTGGGGAATATTTGATTCCTTGTCTCATAAGGTAATGACTGTAATTCAGTATGGGATGACTATAAAAGCATTACAATGATAATTTGCCTTGCCAAGTGCAGGAAGTTCCTATTTTAACAATTCTTTCACCTAATATGGGAGATAAGTCAATGAATGCTTTTAATGAAGTAACTTTCTAATGAAAAATTGAATGCTGAATCTTGAAAGATTCTCTCCAAACTAATGAAATTTCAAATCTTGGTCTTGATATAGCCATATAGTCTTACAGTAGTAATGAGGCAGATTGCTTGCTGCACTAACAACTCAGTGTTGTCTCCTCTCCTATCTTAGTGCTACTAAACTTTTTAAAATACTTTTTACTGACGTAAAATTAATTTTAAGAAATGTATGTATATGCTTGTCAAATTGTTGGTGGATACACAGTAAATTTACATTGTCTGTTTTCAAACATACGCTTGTATTTTGTTAGTTTTCTGGTTATTGCCCAGCTTAAGAAATATGATGCAATATTCTTAGAATTAAATATTTTTCCATTTTCCTGTTCCAAAGTGTGATCTTGCGATTTTTTCACTTACTCATTTTTTCTCCGAGTAAGAAAAAGAAGTTACATTTCTGATAAGAGAAATGCCTTACAGAGTAAATACTTTTTGTACTTGATTGGGCTCAAAAATCAGGTTCTCACTATGGGTCAATAACAAATTTTTTCATTGCATCTCACTTAATTTATGTTCCAGTTCTAACCAACAGATTTAGATGATTGCTTCTCTAGGCATTCTGATTTATAGTATGGAAATGAACATGGTCTCTGCATAATTCTAAAATGGCTTTCTAAGTCTTATTTGTATTTGATTTTAGTGACATTTACCTCTCTCTTGCTGCTGTCACAAATGCAAAGAGTGTCAGGAGGGCCTGACACAACGAAATACTTCCAATTAGTGTGTCTTAGCTTTTTACAGATAAATGAAGATGATATGTTTCTGCCAATATTGGTGGCCCTCTATAATAGCATTTTAATTTTTCTGTAAATGGTTTTTAGTCCAATGAAAGGAGAGTTGTGTAAATGTGCTGAGCTACAGTATTCTCCATTGTTCGTTTTTGTACTGAGATATTTACAGGTTTGGTATTTGCATGGCTTCCAGATGTTTAGTGGCAGCAATTTACACTGTGACCTCACTTCTTCTGTTTGTGCCATACACACTAAAGAATGTTGCAATAAAACCAGAGGAAGTTAAAACCTCAAAATCTTAGGCATTCTGCTTCCTGTGATATAAACATACAATTTTATCAGCAAGTATTTTCAATGGACCTTGAAATTGTTCTTCAGCATTTTCTTGACACAAAGTGGTCATTTAGATTTATAGAAGCATATAGTCTTTCTATTTCTGATAACGAAGCAAGAGAAGTATTTTTGCAGTGTAGAATTTTTTTCCTATAAATGCTTGATTGGTGCCTGTGTCTTAACATCAAAAAGATGCCTCTGCTATCTGAGTAAAACTTTATTAAATAATTATAATAGCATCAAACTCTTATATGGTAGTGTTCATCAGTAGATCTTAAAGCCTTTTGAAGCTATATCATTATGCCCATTTTACATATGGGGAATCTGAAAGATAGAAAAGTGATAATTTTTTTCTTTTTTCCTAAGCATACTAAGAATGTTGTTTGAGAGCTGGAAGGAGAACCTTGGCCTACAGTGATCTGCTGATACTTCCTGTAACACGTTTCTTATAATCTAGGGTGTAACAATCGACCTTGAGTATGTTTCATGGCAAGTTACTAAGTATAGGTTCTTCAAATGTAATTCCACCTTAGATTTTTATATATCAAGTCCTTCTGTGTTCTCTCCAGAGGTAAACTGGACTATTTAGAAGAGCAAATGTGTTAGTTCGCCTCTTAGCAGGACAATTTTGAAAAATAATGAACTGACTTTGCTACAGTAAAACACAATTTCCTTTAACCAGCATGATATAAACTGAAATAGATTAGGGCAAAAGAGGGAGAAATTACAATGGCTTCTGCAGTTAAGATAGGAATTAATCATTTTAGAACTAAGACACTATTTTATAGATGATCGTACTTCTATAACTAGGCACACAACCCTTGACACTTCCTATGTAGTCCTTAATGGCCCAAAGAAAGCGTAAGAGTCATACTTGTGTGTACTTATACAAGTGTCAGCATACTCTTATGTTAATTTGAGTAGTCTTAAAAATGTATCAAGTTGGTATCAAGAAAAGTAGATGGCAATAGTTTTGCTCTATGCTTAATTTTTAAATGTGCTTTACTGTTTGTTTGAATCTTCTAATATTTGTATGTATGGCTGCTTGGATTTCACTAACACTGCATGTTTTTCTATTGGATTTTCCAACCAGTTCCTATCTCTCCTGCAGAAGTATGATCCAGAGCTCTTTCGAATGGCTCTGCCTTGTCTAAGTGCTATAGCTGGTGCCTTGCCCCCTGATTATTTAGATACACGAATTAGGTCAACTTTGGAAAAGCAGACTTCAGTGGATCCAGAAGGAAATTTTGATCCCAAACCTGTCAGCACAGCAAAGTGAGTCATATAAATCATAGTGATTTCCTTTCCTTAAATATTTTTATACTATTCCTTACTAACATTTTCTCCTCTGTAGGGATAGTTGGCTAGTGACTGACTTTTTAATGATATTAGTACCTTTCAGAAATAGTGTAGGGATTTTTGCTTCCTCCTGACAAATACCTCACTGCAACATATCCTGTTTACCAGATATAAAACATATTCTTCTCAGCACTGCACAGATGTTAAATATTTCCACATGATATCTGCAGAGCATGTAGTAAATGCTGTACTTATTATGTACCCTATTACATAGTAGTTCAAACTTTTGGGATATATACACCTGTAATACATTTGGTACTGTCATTATTTAGAGTGTGCTTATGACAAATGGTACAAGATCATCAAAATCTGGTACGTGATTCAGTTGGCCTATTGCCAAATCATCATGTGTGATGATTTAATAGAGACTTGGCCTTCCTAGTAATCTTGTGCTTTTAAAATATAGATTTCTGATACTTTTATATTCAAGAACTGAGGATCACTAGTTGATTCTTGCTATTAAATTCTTACCCCTCCATCATTATGCAATGTGAAACATCCATACTCATTTTATCCTGTATTAAGAATTACCAAGAAAAATATCTGTAGGTTATGGTGAAGCAGGTTTTTTTTCTTGTGATTTCACTTGCTTATAAGTGCAACTGTTATGTATTTGAAGGTTCCCTCTAAATGCCATTATAGCTTTGCTTTGTTTCGTGGCATTTCTTCTAAAGAAAACGGAATTGCAAAGCCAAATGTATTGCCTTCATCTGGAGGTGAACCATTTTGATTAGTGCTATATTATACTGACTTTTTTTTCATAAATCAGACTGCAGTAACTTACGATTGAATGACCATACTCCCCTTTGTTTACAGCCTTGTACTTCCTGAAAAGTTGGAGTATATTGTCAGCAAGTATGCTGAACATTCCCATGATAAATGGGCCTTTGATAAGGTAGGAATTATTTTAAGACTGGCAACTGTCAGAAAAGGACTAGTAAATAATACCTGGGGTGGATACTGACAGAAAAAATGGACAATTTAACTGATAGGCCCTTGTTCAGAGTGCGTTAATGCCTGCGTATTTCTTTAGGAATACGTGGAAGAAACCTTTTGCTCAAGAAAATGCATTGAAGTTTGTCACTTTTTCAAAGTGGTCAGAATTTATTAGGACAAAGATTTGAGGGGAATGAAAAAGGGGCACTTTGTTTGATATGGGTTTTGATTTTTTTTTTTTAAGTAAGAATATATAGATCTTAGTTTCATTTTGCCTGGTAATGATGTTTTTTGGCTGGGAGTCAGATACTCAATTTACTGCAGCAGCTCTGTGATCTAAGAGAGTACCTGGGAAGTCTAATGTCCTTTTTAATAGCTTTTCTTTCTTTCTTAGCTTTAAGAAGGCTGTTATGTATTGATTTCTTCTATAATTTTCCAAGTGTTCTGTCACTGTGTTATGTGTCTGTTTCATTACTTCAAAATAGCTGTAAGACAAGACAGTATATATTAAGTGATTTTTTTGTATCTTTTTGATGTTACAGTGAAACATTTAATAAAGGCCTTTTTAGAGTTACATTTTTCAAATAGATTTGAATGTTAATAAATATAACTTTTAGAGTTAAATTCGAGCAAAATTAAGTTTGATGGATTTGTTGCAGTTTTTGATAACTCTGTTGGAAGTGTTTGGATATGAGTGAGTCACTCATTCAACCCAAGTATGAATTTTAAACTTCTTTCATTCAAGGGAAAAAATAGAGGTGGGGTTAAGTAATTTATTATAACAATAACAAATTTATAGCAATTTTATAGAACAGTTATATAGAAGTAACAATTCTGTTGTTGTGTGGGGTTATTTATGCAAATTTTTTGAGAAAAGTATATCTATACAGGTATGTAAATATACACACATTAATCTCAAACCATAAATTTTAGTTAATATTGTTTGAGGTAAAGGATTCATTAAAGTTACGTTCTTTAGTGCTTGATCTGTTAACGTTACATTTTCTTATCTGTGTTGCTGACTTCAGCCTCCCAGAGAATAATGACACTTTTTTTACCTTAGCCAGTACCGTCCTAATGCAGGAGTCTCTTTGAATGGGGCCAATATATATTAGGCTCAGAACTCGTTGCATAAGACCTACTACTCATAGATGTAATCTAATCTGTTTGGGCCATGTTTTGCGCCGATATATCCACAGATGGATGCATGCTCTTTTAACAGAAATTTCTGTGGCACTGAGTAGCTATTGGAGTAGATTAGCAGTTCAAAATGCCAAACTAAACTGTCAATATGAAAAACTTATCTATGTTGTTCTCATCTTATTTCACTATTATTTTTTTTCAGACTAATAGTGGATGGAAATACGGTGTTTCACTGGATGAAAATATGAAGACTCACCCATTAATAAGACCTTTCAAAACTTTAACTGAAAAGGTAATAGAGGAAATTTCAGCTGCATTAATACAAAGTAGATTGATTTGTGTACTTAAAATCCATTTCAAATATATGCTATAAAAGGAAGAGAGACAAATTAGAATTCTTACACTTAAGAATAGCAACATCTATACGCTAAAGTGGTTGTTTAGTTAATCTTACACAGAGTCTCGTATAATTTGCTTCCATTAGGCAGTGTTTGTAGGCCTGGGCCAATTTGTATTCAAAGTATCAATAGCACAGGGTTTTCAGGCCTTCATGGATGAGGAATGACTGGCAGTAACTCCCGAGTTTTAGGTGAAAGTGTAATTTAACATATCTGAAGGCAATTTTGTCTTCAAAGATGGTAGAAAAATTTAAAGACAGCATAGGAGATGCTTCAGTTGAAAATGGGGAAAAACATATAAACTATTTCGAATGCATTTTTTATTTGAATTTCTTGACTAGGCATGAATGTCTTTGTGCTGGTTTTGGCTGGGATGGGGTTAACTTTCTTCATAGCAGCTAGTATGGGGCTGTGTTTTGGATTTGGGCTGGAAACAATGTTGATAAAGCAGGAATGTTTTAGTTACTGCTGAGCAGGGCTCACACAGCACCAAGGCCTTTTCTGCTCCTCACCCCACCCCACCAGTGAGTGGGCTGGGGGTGCACAAGAAGTTGGGAGGGGACACAGCCGGGACAGCTGACCCCAACTGACCAAAGGGATTTTCCATACCATATGACATCATGCTCAATATATAAAGCTGGGGGAGGAAGAAGGAAGGTGGGGACATTCGGAGTAATGGCGTTTGTCTTCCCGAGCAACCGCTACGCGTGATAGAGCCCTGCTTCCCTGCAGATAGCTGAACACCTGCCTGCCGACGGGAAGTGGTGAATGAATTCCTTCTTTTGCTTTGCTTCTCTGCACGGTGTTTTTTGCTCCACCTATTAAACTCTTTTTATCTCAGCCCACGAGTTTTCTCACTTTTACTCTTCTGGTTCTCTCCCCCACCCCACCTGGGGGGAGTGAGTGAGTGGCTGTGTGGTGCTTAGTTGCCAGCTGGGCTTAAACCACGACAGTCTTCTAGTTGTCAGAACAGTTACATATTTTTGCAATGATTCATTGGGTGACTCAAGTAAGTCAATTACATTTGTCCCTCTTTACCACACTTTTCCTTTTCAGAAAATGGAGATGACAAAAATTAATTAAGAGGGATTCAAAAGGTTTAATTTCCCAAGGTTTGTAAATTGCTTTGAAATCTTTGCAGAGGAGCTGAAGTATTGTTGGTTGCGTTGTTACTAAAGCAGTTCAAAAAGAATTTTCTGAATTGTCTCAGATTAGAACTTTTGAACCTAAAAATAGGTCTTTCCATAAAAACTGTCATGTTAAGTAACTGTTACAAAACTTCTTATTTATGGTAAGAACTGAAATACTTTTATTAGGTTGGTTTGAGAAATCTTAATATGACATACTCGGAATTTTCTTTGCCACAACTTTTCAGATTTTCTATAACACCTTTACTTTTCAAACGAGTGTTGGAATACAGGCTGTTCCCTAATTTTTTATTGATGGCTGTATTTATATGAAGAGGTGTACAGATCAGTAATGTTCTGTATCCATGAAAGGATATAGATATAGGAAGACTAAAAAGGCCTCATGTGCTGATGCGTTCAAATGTACATACTTGCCTAACTAATTTCATAGCACTTGTAGTGCCATCATTTTTTTATTATTTTGGGCTGGAGGAATGAATTAATAAGTTTCCATATACAAACTACATTATTGCTCCACAGCTCACTTGAGTGCTGTTCTTTTCTAATGCATATCCCAGCAATAAATGCCACTAAGAATAAAACCAAAAAATTTGTAAGTATTTTAAAGCTTCTTTCTCAGGTAGAAAAAACTCTATCGTGTCTTCAGATATAATACACAAATTTTATTTACTTTTGCGGCATGTGACAGTTTATAGAAGATCAGAATACTTTTGTTGAGTTTTTACTACTTGCTAAATACAGAGAAATTTTACATTCTTTTCTTTAAAGGAAAAGGAAATTTATCGTTGGCCTGCCAGAGAATCACTGAAAACCATGTTGGCCATGGGATGGAGCCTAGAAAGGACCAAGGAAGGAGGAGAAGTAATAATACATCAGCGTGAAAATGAAAAGCTCCGCAGCATATCTCAGTCTAGCCAGGTAAGGTGGAATTGCTTAAATTTAGAAAGCAAAAGACTTGTTTGTTAATTTACTTAGAAATTATATAAAGTCATGTTAATTTTATATTTTTTTTAATGAAAAGAAACTTTTAGTGTTAGAGTTCTGAGACTGGAAGTCACGTCACTATAATAAAAACTGTGCAGTAAAACTAAAAAGGGGAATCCAAAAAGACAACAACTTTTAAGACTATAAGGCTGTAAGAGACCATATCAATTCATTTTCTCAGACAACCTGAAGAGAGTTTTCATATAGTCATTCAAAGAATACATGGCAGAGTATTTAAAGCCTTTTATTTTGTAATAAGTAACTCTAGTAATTTTCTTTTTTGGTCAAATAGAAAAGCCTGAAATGGGCTTTTGTCAAGATTATAATTACAACTGACAAAGAAGATTGCGCATTTAATACTTTTTATTAAATATACAGGCAAAATTTGCAGGTGATTACATAGTACCTAGCATTTTGATGTGATATAGACTAATGAATTTGTAGTTTTTTGTAATAGCATGCTGAGACTGCTGTTCAATATGTCTGTGTCTTGGAGGGGGGAAAGCTGTTTAAAACTATGACAAGTGTGGGGGATTTTTATTGTACCCTTTGAGGTGAATTAAACACATATTTGTACTCAAATTTAGTGAGATTTAACGAGCAATGCATTGGTCAGAGTCTTACCGCCATAAGCAGTTCTGCAAGGAGTGTGCAACGATGTGTCACGAGCTGATTCCTTATATACGCTTGCACCAGCACTGATCCTTTGAGCATCAGCATCAGGCACTTTAGGCCTGTGTTGGGTTCATTCCCCAGCACCAGTTTTGTTTTGTAAAAGTGGTCCCTGAGCACTCTGTTACAAGGCAATACCTCAACATTTCTTATCACTTCAGCAAACTTCACTCCCTTACAGGGAGTTGTCCTGTCTCTGGCATCTCTGCTTCCAGCCAGCTGAACCTGTTCTGCAGTTGGGCCTTCTTGCCCAAGAAGATGCATGGTAAAGACATGATTGAGTAGAGGATTTGAGCACATGTTTAACTTCAGTACGTGGTTGAAATCACTGATTTTTATGTAACCTTTCACATTTAACATGTGCTTAATACGTTTCTTGCACTGGAGCTTTCACACTTTAAACATATAAAGACAGCATAAATATATCACACTCCTCTTTTTTCTTAGTCTATAAATTCCACAAGACAATAACCTATTTTAACTTTTTGTTGTGATGTCTTGTCTTTAGTATATGGTTCATTCAGGCTATTGCCACACTGTTCTGTCATGTTTTGAAGGCACATCTTGTGTACCTCATGATTGGTCTCCTCTCTCAGCCTGAAAAGTTCTTAGCAGCTTGCCATCTGTTGCGAATAGAGAGAGAGAAGTATCTGCAGCAACCTTCTTATTTCCACATCAGCAAATTTATTCTGTTAATCATCCTGTGTGTCTTCAGCACATTGCAGAACAAAAGGTGAACACAGTTTCTACAAGAAAGTTTAAAAATGTGAATGGTGTTACTCTAATCAGATCAACAACAGAGATGTTGTAGTTGAATATTTGATTCTTTTACCTGAAATACTTTTATCTGAAAATAATTCTCTTTTTTGCCCACAGGGAAATGGGTATAGCCCGGCACCACTTGATCTTTCTAATGTGGTGCTTTCTAGGGAGCTTCAGGTTTGTATTTGTGTTTTGCATATGTTGTGCTGAAAAGAATTGATAGATTTGTTTTTCTATTATTAATGAATTTAATTTTTTTAGGTATTATGAGTGTATTTGTGACTGTGGTTGTGATAACCTGTTGTAGAAAGATGCATGACATACTATTTACATATTTAAAGAAGGGATTTCTACTGTTTATCCCATTGGTGCTTCCTGAGTTCCTAGAAAAAGTTATCATGAAGTTAGGGAAGCATGTGATCTATGTGTATCCTGTGCCTGTGCTGACTTCAAAGAACAGCTGAATGTAGAAATGACACTTAACTGTGATGTTTCTTTACCCCAAGAGTGTCGAGTTTACTCAAGACTGTAAAATTATGTAGAATTACAGAATTTTTATTTGTCATCTTTTAATTTTGCATCTTGTTTTTTCTGGTGGTAATGTAGGGAATGGTTGAGGTAATGGCAGAAAACTACCATAATATATGGGCCAAAAAGAAGAAAATGGAGTTGGAAAGCAAAGGTAAGCCAGAATCCTGTGAACCACACAAAAAAGACAAGGAAAATGAGGGAGAAGAAACAGTCTGAAAGAAGACAGTGTAAGACAATCAAAATTGAGTATTTGCTTTCTGTACTTGAAGCAAAATAAATCTTACAGTAGAAAAACTTACCGTTCTTTCAACTTACTAAAGGTGGAGGTAGTCATCCTTTATTGGTACCTTATGACACATTGACAGCCAAGGAGAAATCACGGGACCGTGAAAAGGCACAAGAGCTGTTTAAATTCCTTCAAGTCAATGGTATAATCATATCTCGGTAAGTTGCACATTTTTTTTGAGATAATTGCTTACATTCAGTGCGCAAACCATTATGATTGTCCTTATCTCAATGCAGTCTGTTAGTTATTAACATAATTACCATTTGGCATATCTTCTGTAAATCAGAGTCCTTGTTATTTTTATGTTTAGACAGACCCTTCTGAAATAGTGTAGACAGGTAGCACTTCTAGTAAGTATGTGATCATAGTAAATACAAAATTCAACAGTAGTGTAATTAAAGAAGCAGATGATTCAAAACTTCTAAATTAGCAGCCAGCAGTGTCAGTAAGGATCATGGGAAAATAAATCTGAGGTCTGATTATGAAACATATCTATTTAAAAGTGCTTTTTAATCCAGTTTTTAAGAAAAATGTTGGTTTGAGTTCTGTGAAGCAGTAAGACAAAGAGGCTATTTTGTGGGCATTTCATCCTTAACTTCTGCTCAAGCAGAAGAGCAGACTTCATTAGTTGTACTCTAACTTGAATTGCTGTGTCTGGAAATAAGCTGGCCTGTGGTGACTTACACTGTCAGTGAAATTAAAATAACTTTATTATACTGTGGTTTTGGTTTTATATGATGGAATTGTGAGTTACTGTACTATTAACTATCATCTTTTATTGCATGTAAAACACCTGAGCACATAGGAAGCTGCAATTTTGCTGGCATTAAGCATTTTTGTAAACGAAACTGTATTGATGAACAAATTTTTCTGTACGTGCATAGAGTCAGATCTTACTTGTTTTCATTTATTTCTTCTTTTCAAGTCTGTGTCTCTAGTGAAAGTATACACTCATAAATTTATGCAAATTGATTATTAGTATCTGCAAAAGGTAACTTTGTTGGCTTCAACAATTAATAACATTTCTTAAGATACTAGAACACAGCTCTAAATATACATTTCCGCATCACTGAAGAGAAAAATTCCCTCCTGCCACATATGTAGGCTCTCAGCCTGAAATCAAAACGTAGGTATGCCACCAAACATTTTTATATCCTCCATAATTGCTTTAGAGCCATTGAATAAAAAAAGCAGGTTTAGTTCCTGCAAATGAATGGTCCTTTGAAACACCAATGGAATTGCTCGGATATTAGTTTTAATATCTCTTTGCAGCTGCATCTGTTTGGGTTATAAAGACAATGTTTCTGGTGTTAACTAATGGGACAAGTCAACTTGATAAAGCCGGTTCAAACTGTTTATGGGGTATGGGCAAAGAGTTTGCAGTAATTGTCTATATCAGGGTGAATCAAGATTATTCTTTTCTCAGTGTTTTCTTCAGATGAGTATGTGCATATTTTAAGTATATACAAAATCTTTTGAAGTACTGATTGCAGTTCTCCCCTTTCTGGAATGTCATTCTTAAAAACATTGGACTAATCATTAAAACATGGAAATGCTTTATAATTGGAAACATATAGGCAGCACAGTGCTTGTACTTTACATATACCATCTGCCTCTGTTTGGATTTTTACTCCTCTTTCTTTGTTGAGAAGACTTTTGAAGCACTTTTGGGTGTTTATGACATACAGATAAATCTCTCGGGCCTTACTCAAGTATATGCTAGAAACAACATGGTGTTTTGTTAGGCATCTTTAAACCTCTACAAGTTCTTTTGATGTCATCTTTGTTACTTAACAGAACTACCAATGTCTTTCAATATTTAGGAAAGTACATGTAATCTCTTAGCAACCATGACTTACTATAAACACAAAACCTGAAAATTTATAGTGATCTCACTGAAAATACAGATAAATACTTAGTTGCATTATGCTCTGTGAGAGTGAAGCAGCAGGAGATGCCTGTCAACCATACATAGCTGTTTATACATACCAAATCATTTGATTACACATGTGGTATCAATTAATAGGAGGTCATAAAAGTATATAAACTAGGACTCTTCAAATAGATTTTTTTTTTTTTAAAATGAAACTGTAAGATGAAAGGTTAGAGTCCTTTTATGTTTATGTGTAAAATGGGATTGAAGTGTATTCCTTGGTTACCTGGTTCTGTGCCCCCAGACTATAACCGTTCCTGTCCTCTTACCCACGTTCTGACATAGTCAAGAACATACACTTTAGTATTAGAGGTTTTTGTTGTTAAAATCTATGCTGCATCAGCCTTCTCCCACAGAATTACTTTTTTCCTTGGATTCACAGCTGTTTTTCAACTCTTAGTCTAATCTTCCATTTATTCTCCCTAATTTACTCCTACACCAGTGCTAAGGAATCTCAGGACAAATGATCATTTCGTCCATACCATAACAGTGAGTCCAGCAACTTTCCTGCTTTCTTGTTCCTTTCTTGCTTTTGCCCCAGTGCCACAAACTACCAGTTCCTCACTTCTTCCTACTTCTCACATACTGTTAAACCCCTCTGTAGTCTCTGCATCTCTTTTAGCCAGGTCGTTTTCTTTAATTGGTAAACGGAGAGTCTTCCTATCTACTACTATTTGAAGAGTCTGTACAGAAGCAAATGAAGTAGCCATTATGGCTAACCAGAGGTTTCCCTTAATGTTACTCAGTTACTTCCTCACTTGGCAAGCCAGTTAGATGTCCTGGGTGTAGGCCACCATCTATCAACTGAAAATCTCAAGTACAGTTTAGTTGTCTTAATGTTGGAATAAAGAGACTACGAAGAAGTTGCAAGCTAAACTAATGTACAAGAAAACCTCAAGGAAATGCAGAAGAAAGAATTAATGTCTTGTAAAAACAAGTATGTCTGAAAACAGAATAAATTAAAAATCTGTAGTTATATGACTTCAAAAAGAAAAAGAGAAAAATCCCTGTTCATGTCCTGGATGACAAGACAGAATGCATCCTTAGCAATTTTGTGGAATGAACCCTTAGCAATAGATTGGAGAGTTTGACTGTCTTTCAGAGGGAACTTTGATGGGCTGGAGAAATGGGCTGAACTCTTGTGAGGTTGACCAAAGGTAAATGCAAAGTCCTATACATGGGATGGAATAACCCCAGGATACAGAAATTAAGCCTGACAGCATCTGTGCAGAAAAGCACTTTGAATTCTGCAAGTTGAATGTGAATCAGGAGTGTGTCTTGGTGATGATGAAGGCTGACTGCATACTAGGCTGTAAGTGTAGTCTGCAGGTATATATCAGGAGTATGTTGTCCAGCTTAGCACTCACCAGTGCTAAGCAAGACATTGACAAAAGAGTTAATCAAGTGGAAGGCTACCAAGATGCTTCAGGGATTGGCATGCATGTCATGCCAGGAGAGGCTCTAAGGAGAGGCTAGATTTTTTTCAGTATTAAAACAGAACGCTACAACAGGATTTTACCACTGTCTTCAACTACTTAATGCAAGGTTATAGAGAGGATGAGGTCAAACACTATCTCATCAAAAGCAACAAGTTGTTACCAGGGAAATTCCAGTTAGATATATGAAAATATTTCACCCTTATTTTTTCACAGTGAGGGTGGTCAAACATTATAGTAGGCTTTCCAGAGTCATTATGAGATTTCAGTCCTTGAAGATACTCAGTACATTATTGGACAAGGTTCTGAGTAACCTGATCTAACTTTGAATTTGGCTTTGCTTTGAGATGGGACTTGGATCAGATGACTTTGAGAGGTTCATTCCAACCTAAATTTTTCTGTGATCCTAAAGAATTTTAGAATTTCAGTGAGGTAGGTTTCATTTGTAGCTAAAATAAAATTAATATTTTATATCTAGACACAGCCAACCACACATGTTTTTATTCCTCTTTAATATCTTGCGTGCACCAGTCATGATTTAGGTCATGAATTTATCTCAAAGAATAAATAATACATGCCCCTCTAGAAAGTATCGCATACTGTTGAAATTTTTCATATACTTTGAAGAGTATAGTAGTTTGTTACATGCATTTAGGTTTTCATTCAGTAGCTTAAGTCATTTTGACTTCAGTCTTTCATAAAATTCAAGGACAAAAATGAAATTTAATAGTGAATAAGGAAATGAAGTGTAGTACTTAAACTGATTTTGTAAAGCTGTGATTGCTGACTTCCTAAACATTTGGCACTTTAATCTGCCAACAGTAGAAATTGAGTGGCCAATGCATTGCTTTGTTAGACTCAAATGTACCATGGCTTCATTTGTGCAATAAGATAGCTCTCTGAAGTTCTTATCCTAAACCCCATATATTTTGGATACTTTAATCCAAAGCTATTATACCTCTTAGAGAAACACGAACTGATTTTAACATTTCTTGCTATACATCAGTATATGTATAGCTTGTTATCAACTTGCTATGTAGTTGATAACTAGGAGTTGCTATGGAAGGTCATTTTCTCCTTCTTATGAAAATTTACCATAATTAAAAGATAGTAAGGAATGGAATGCTTCATAGTACTGTCTTTATTTGTACTACTGTCATCATCAATGCTATTTATCTTAATGCTTTCTAAAACAGGGGTCTGAATGACATGGAGTTGGATGCTTCATCCATGGAAAAGAGGTTTGCCTTTAAGTTTCTGAAGAAAATTTTAAAATATGTTGATTCTGCTCAAGAGTTTATTGCTCATTTGGGTAAGCTGCAGATTTTATTTTGAAAATAATGAAATTTTTTAATATTTAAATATTTTGATTGATAAATTTAAATTTGTAGCAACCACTATTTTTATTGCATTTAAGAAACTTAAATTCTGTCTTTTAATTTGCAGATTGAATTCTTGGACATCTGTAACTAGCTAAACTGTTTCTGCTGGTTTATTTGTATTTCAGCAAAACTAAGTTTGCAAGGCTATATCAAAGAGCTATTGTGTTATTTATTGTTAGACAACTTCTTATTCGTGTCTGCCTTGATTGTATCCTTGCAGAAGCCATTGTAACCAGTGGAAAAACTGAAAAATCTCCACATGACCAAGAAATAAAATTCTTTGCCAAAGTGAGTGATTTAGTATTTCAACTAATGTACATATACATTCCATTATACAGAACATGGAAATTTGTAATGTTAGACTGCTTTTCAGGTAATAGAAATGTATCTTTCCCATTTTTTTTCATGGTAAGTAATCAATTAAATGTTGTTAACAGATATTTCAAAATATCTTCAGAAATATTTCAATATATTTGCTGGATTCAAAAATTTCAAAATATTTCAATATATCTGCTTCTACATGAGAAGGAACATAGAAATTAAAAGGCAGCTTATTTACTACATGAAATTAAATACTCTCACTGAACACATAAATTATTTCTGGAAATTTTTGCCTCAGTATATCACTAAAGTGCATAGTATCATTCAATTAATAGGAAGAAGTATTCCTATGCATAGTAATTTCATACACATTTGTCTACCTAATAAGAAAAATGTTGTCAATAATCAAATTTGAAGTAAGGTGCATTTAGGATTTAGTTTAGGATCTTAAAAAAAAAGCACTCTCCTTTTATATCTGTACTGGACAGTTATGTAAATAGTGGAGAGGAAAGGTCCTCTTAGTTCAGTGATAAATATCACTGTTGAATGTGAGAAAAGTAAGCCTGCAATATTAGATCCAAAACAGATTTGTATAACTCCGTTTCTTATTTATGTAACTTTTAAGTAAAATTTTAAGACTTAAGGTTTTAATTTACATGACTTTGTGTGTGAAATGAGAAAATACAACTGTTACAGAACTTCTAAAATTCTTTGAATGAACTTTGACCAATCAGAGCATTGTTGCTACATTTACCATTGTGCTCTGTGAAAAATACATTTTGTATCTGTATTTCTTAGGTTCTTTTACCATTAGTTGATCAGTACTTTACAAATCACTGCCTCTACTTCCTGTCTTCTCCAACAAAAACACTCAGTAGCAGCGGATATGCATCAAATAAGGAAAAGGAAATGGTAGCAAGGTAAGTAGAAAATTAAGATATACACAGGAGGGTTCTGTGTAGATAACTAAAGGTATCTTCTTAGATTAAAGAGAAAGATAGTTCAAAAGCTGTTTCCTTAGACAGAAAGTGAATAGTTTATTCTTTATCAGAATGGCAGTGAGTGAATAGAATTCCTCATTTTAGTATTCTTCAATATATAATAAAAGAATTAAGTATATATACTAATTATATATATTACAATATATAATTGTGGATGATAACATCAAAAACATTAATAAATGATTCTGTGAGCAATGGAACTAATAAAACTTAGTTTCTGATGGGTTTGTGTTTCATTGTTGCTGGCAGTTTCTGGTTGAAGCTTATCCCACTGTTGGGTCATTAAATGGTCTTACATTTAAATTTTCAGATATCAAAAAAAGTGAAAATGCCATGATGCAGCTTTTTAGGGGTAATTATGTATTCTCCCTTCTCTACAAAATTACTTCTGCCCCTGCACAAAAATTGCTGGAATTTAATAATTTTTGGATGTCTGTACTGTTTCATATTTGGTTGGAATCAGCCATTTGACTCAAAGTTATTCTAGAAAACGCAATTAAAAAGAGACAGTTGCCTTTTAATTTATAATGTGTTGCCTTTACAAAAATCTGAATTTCATTTTTCTGCAATTAACATTTAAAAATTAATATTTAATTTGGTTTTCACTATTACTGTCATCTAATATTTTTATTGCCAATCTTTTTCTCCCCTTAAAGGTGTGCTGCTAGTTATTTTCTTTGGGAAATTTTGTAGCATAATCTTTCAAACTGTATTTTACTCTCATGCTTTCTTACTTTAACTGTCCGTTTCTCAAATTTCTTTTGCTTTCCCTCACTATGTTGACCAGAGTTGACTACTTTTTCTAACGGAAGAGTAGATATAAAATTTGAAAGTAAAGGTTACTTACTTATGGATACATAAGATCAGCCTAGCACTGAACTTCCAAGATTCCATTCTTCAATTTATCTTCCAACCTATTTTTGCATTTATCTGAATTATTTTTACCCTTTTGTTTCCATCTTCTAGGTGCGTGGTATTCTTTACATAGCTGTTGCCTGTAAGAGTGACTGTTAAGTCCCTAAGATTCTGCTTTACTGAGCTTTCAGATATATTATATACAAATGTGCAAGATAGTCCTGCAGTAGCTGGGGAAGTCAGCTCAAGTTCAGGAGGATGGAAGTTTCATTTCATTTCAATTTCATGCTTCCTATCTGAATACTCCTGTTACTTCCCTAAAGTCAGTCAGGTCAGCTTAATAAAGCTAGAAAGATGCTTACTAGGGTTGTACAAAATGCCTTTACAAAGGCACATGAAGGAAGTTAGATGTCTAGCCTGCATATCTGCTATTATAAATTCAGAAATCTTGTAATTCTTTGTCCATTCTTCATTGAGAAAAGTGATTATCAGGTTTTTTCATCTTATAGGAAGTATAGTATTTCCTTGCTATTGTGAAGATAACAATGACAATCTGTTGTTAGTAAGAGACCATACCAATTCCTAAGGTATATTTGCTTCATTTTTTTATGTCCTAATTCCATTTGTAAAGTATAGCACAAATGATAAACAAGTCTGCCTAGCTGTCTTTGTTCTTAGAAGTTAAAGTAGTCCCTTTAATCTTTAAAGAGTTGGTGATTTTTTCTTTCTCTTAATGATCCTATTATTTTGACAGATAGGTTAGATATGCAAGTTTCTGACATACTTGCTGGAAGCTCTTCTAGTGTGTATATATATCAGGATTCATCTTATCATCAGCTAAACACAGATTTATTTATTTACAAAGGGTATCTTTGCAAATTGTTTTAAATAGTATGAAGATTTATAATGTTCATTTCCTGCAGAATGCCAAGTTAAAACACTAAAATGTTACTCAGTTTTTCTTCTTCTCACAAAAAAAATTTCTTAGAAGTAATAGCCATAAAGAATGACTCAACCACATAATATGCAATTGTTGGAAACCACTGTAATCAAAAGAAGGTTTCACATTTCAAGTTATCTCTGAAGTTGTGAAGCTTAGAAAACGAGAGAATCCAGAAGCTTCAAAAAGTTATTCTGCTTAATGCAGTTATTTGACTGACTGTTATCATCATGTATGATTCAAAATACACTTTCCAGGAGCTATGTTGTGTTTTCTCTTTCCTATTCCTACTACACTTTACCTCATATTCTAAATAAATCTTTAATCTTTGTCTTGTCTTGTCTTGCTCTTTCTGTTCTCTTCTACTTTAGCCTGTTCTGCAAACTAGCTGCTCTTGTTAGACATAGGATCTCACTTTTTGGTAAGTTGTTAAGAAAGATCTCGAGAAAGTTAAAAAGATAAAGAATGTATAACCATTGCTTCTGTCTTACCTGAAGCTTTTCACAAGCTATAGGCAAAATTCTATAAAATTATGCATAACCTTCCAGTACAATTAGTGAGTGCATTGAACATGGCTCTGTAGCTAAAAGTTAATAGAATACATAGTGTTGCAGCAGGAAGAAAGAGCAGCTTCTAGGATTTTCAGACTCCTTTAAAAAATCTCATGTCTTTGCGGTTACTTTTAGCTTTTCAAAAGTCATCTTACACTAATTGTTTTGATTTCTGTCATCCACCTGTTGAATCCAACAGATTAATTTCTCAATAGGCTAGGGGGATGTAGGGAAAAATAACACACCTTTTTCAAATGTATTGGTAAGAAAATTGTAAAAGAAATGTATGTACTACAAGATAGCAAGTTCAGAATGTTGCAGGGTCAAGGATGAAAATGAGCCATAAGTAGACACTAGTTATTCTTTTTAATTCTTGTATGGAAATGGACTTAAGAAATTGAAAGTTAGTTCTAGAACCAGACCTAACTGTCCCTCCAGTGGCCTAAGGTGGGAGGCTTATGTCATGTCTCGTTTAACCTGTGCATCTCTAATAATGACATTTTGGATCATTAGATTATCCTACATTTTCTATGCTATTGCACTCTCATAGTATCTCTTTCTAACCAGGTAGTGATTCTGCTACAATGGTGAACTGCCTGCACATCTTAGCACAGTCTCTTGACACACGGTAAGTTTGCAACATTTGTACCAACTACAAACTATGTAGGTGTCACGGAGCTTTTCAGGAGCAGTTAGATTGCTTCTGTATTTTTTTATTCCTTATTTGTAACTATTGATATCAGCAGTATCAATAGTATCTATACAACTACTACAACTACTATCTATACAACTACTAAATATCAATGCAAAGTTAATATTTTTCCCTTATTATTTTTCAGAACTGTTATGAAATCAGGATCTGAGCTTGTTAAAGCTGGATTGCGTGCCTTTTTTGAAAATGCAGCTGAAGACCTGGAAAAAACTTCAGAAAATCTTAAATTAGGAAAATTTACCCATTCACGAACACAAATCAAGGGTGTTTCACAGAATATCAATTATACTACGGTAGCATTGTTACCGATCTTGACATCAATTTTTGAACATATTTCACAATATCAATTTGGAATTGATTTACTTTGTAAGTCTCTCATTTAATTTTTGAAGTTCATTGTGTTATAATAATACGAATGTTTTTAGTAATGATTGCATGAATTCAAAAGATGAAATTCTGTTTTCACACGTTTCCAGCATTAAATCTGAAATCAGCTGCATAGCTGCATCACCTTATTTCTATTGCATGTTTAAAAATAATACTCAGTAAGTTTCAAGTTAATTATGTGCAATATTTCTCCAAACATTGAGAGAGATAAATTAAAATTTCCCTTTAAGTGCTCTCTTACCAACTATGTGGATGAAATTAGTTTCCTATAGAAAATTAAATTATGCTTATTTTTGTTACATATTTTTACTTCACTAGATTAAAGGAAGCAACTCATTATTAATTCCTTGTGGTTTTTTCCTTAAATTTGAAAACCACTTCAGTTCTTTAAATTTTCCTTATTTTTAGCATCATGTAGTTTAAAATTACTGAAGTACCTCCTTGAGATTCAGCAATATGCTGTTCCAAAATTTTGTATGTATTTGTGTGATCACAGTTCCAAAGCAGAAGACAATTAAAAGATCGATAGCCATGAAAAGACTTTCTTTAAAAAGGTAGGGAGCCTTTAGATCATGTTCCTAGAGGTTAGGCACACAGACTGATGTGGTTTAGCTTAAAACTGTACTCTGCAAGTGTGATAACCTGCAATATCTTATTAGTAACTATCTGCTAGCATCTTGGAATGTCTGATGATCTGTTAGGTTTTGGAATTAATGTAGATGACAGACCAGGTGTCAGAGGAATTGAAGGTAAATAACACATGTGTGGAGTATTGACAGCCTAGAACATTCAGTGATACATACGCTAAAAGTTTTAGACACCGTCTATCAGATTGCATAAAACAGATGTGTTTAATAATTGGAATAGTTGAATAAATACTGATAATCTATTTATTTTCCTCTAGTGGGGGATGTACAAGTTTCATGTTACAGAATTCTCTGTAGCCTCTATTCCCTTGGGACTGGGAAGAACATCTATGTTGAAAGGTATTGAGTGAAAAACTCAGCATGTAAAATTTTCTCTTCTTTAGGAGTATATTGTTTAGGTAGTAAAGCAGTTTGAATGAAAGGTGAATCTGAAACAGTGTGAGCATGTTTAAAATACACTTTAGCTGGAATGTAGTTGCCTGTATCTTAGAGTTCAATTCTACACACAGAAAACCCAAACCAACCCAAAAGCAAACAACTCATTCTACATATGGCAGTGTATCTGCAGGGAGTTTATTTTTCCCATAGGGAAAGCTAAATTTTTCCATGGGTTGCCATTAAGGTTCCCAAAGTTTGGCTACTGCATGTTGCTGTATAAGTAGGCTGAGTAGTAAGTAGGCTGCATCTGTTTCACATCTAAGTCTATACAGAGTTCTTAAAAGAGTTGTCCTGAGCATAAAATCCTGAGCATATCTAGAGCATTCTGGCAGCCTTTAACTCTACAAAGGAAACCACTTTACCAGTTACTTGCATTTTAAAAAGAGTAAGGTCTACAATTCCTTTAAGCATCTAGTTGCTATGATATGTTCCAACCCCTGGATTTTAGATCCTCTTCCATTAAGAGGCTCAAACCCATATCTGCTACTTCAGAAAACAGAACCCTAATTGTTGGTCTGTCTATCAAAAGACAGGAGCTGAGGTAATCATAACTCTTCTTTATGCTTCTGAAGGCTTTAGATTAGGCACTTTTCATGATCTTTTTTATAATGAAAAATTTAAGATCCATGGGGCCTGAGAGAGAGACTAAACTGGAGGAAATACAACTCTGTAGTCTGGTTAGGAGAGGCTTTGCCTAGTATGAGGAATGCTGGTCTCCACATCCTTCCTTCCAGAATTTATTCAGTAATTCTTTCATGCAAAATGCAAGAGCAGTCTGGTGGGCAGACTTTTTCCTCCCACTCTGCACGCATGTACGTGTGTGCACAAGCTCATTCTTGTGTATGTCCACATTCAGTCGTTTTTATGTCCGTCACTAAATTACAAAGCTATACTCTTTCGTTCTTCTCTTTCTGGGCTTGAAAATCTTAAATACTCTGACACAGATCTGATAGGCAAAATAGGAAGTGCCTTACCCCTACTCTAACTAGCAGTCAGGGTCTTCTCACAGGAAATAAAAGGTGATTGTGTTTGAGTTGCCTTTTGATGAGAAGAGCTCACAGCACAGGCCTCCGCTTGATTGGCCAGAGCTATAAGCATGGGACAGTTCCATTAAAAGTTGACGTTAGCAGCATCACCTTTTCCTGCTGCAGTTGTCTTCTTAGAAGGGAAGAATGATCAGATCAGATATATCCGAGGTAATTAATTAGTCTTCTAAGGCTGTGTGAGAGGTTTCCAACTGTGGATTTTATTTAGTTTGGTTTTCGCTAGACTCACTCACGCTCATAAATTAAGGCTGTAGGCAGACATCAGTGTCTAGGTGGGAGGTAGGATTTCAAACACACTGCTCAATATTTCAGCAAAACTTAGTGAATGAATGAGCAGACTTGAGCAGTTATTCAAGTTAAACAATGCTCAGATTTAGGATCAAAGTTCCGGTTTTTTCCTACTGAATTTTGGCAGGGACATTAAGAAGTTTTACCTTCCATTGCAGGATGAGTCATAGTTCACTTTTCATAGGTGACTATCCCTTTCATGGCTGAAATAGTTCAGCTGATTCTACAAGTCTCGTGGCTGCTGGGGCTGAGGACTAATACTAAGTTGTACTGCTTCTGCTGCCTTGTTGTGACAAACTTCCATTGTCAAGGGTTTTATCTTTTGTACAAAGAGTGTTTAGCTTGTTTAGTATGTTGCAGATGTTTCTGATTTCTCTGTGGACCTTTCTTCTCTAAATGTCCCTGTGGTTCATAAATGTTGAGGACTGGATGCAAAATGCAGTAGTCCTTGGCTACTTTGAGCCCTAATGCTCTACTGGTGAGTTTAGTATTACCGCTATAGGCATTCTGACTATGAATTCTATACCCAGGTACCCATTTCTTTTCATTCACTGCATCAAAAATTTAGGTCCTAAATTTGGGGTTGAAAACTCCATTTTCATACCCAGTACCCAAAGATTGTATGTCCCTTTATGGTGTCTTGATTTTTTCCTGATTAATTTATAGAAACACATTTCCAAAGGATTTTTAGCACAAATATGAAATATGTGTATCAGTAATAAGAAATACAAACTTCTGCATAAGTTAAGAAATTATAGCACTTTTTTAATGTATGTAGTTAAATATGAAAAAATTAACTGCTGTAATCAGTCATACATACATATCCAGATTGTTCAGTTTAAGAGTTCGATTTGACCTATTTGAGGCTTCTCAAAATGAAGACTGCCAAAGATGCAAGAAAATCTGTTATAACAATGGTGTAATAGGAAATGCTTCTTCATGACTACCATCAGTTGGTGGCCTTTTATCTTGCTTTGGTTTTTCAAAGTCTAGATTGATTTGATTACATTTCAAGTGTTTTCCACTTCCTCCAAGACTTGCACATCAGCCCCTGACAGTTCTTCTTCGTTCTTTGGCGCGAATGTTTCCAGTTAGTTGTCTTCCTAACATATTTTGTCTAAAGGGTTAATTTGGCTTTTCTTTAAGTGCCTTTTACTCTGTTAATTCTATTGAACCACACAGTTCCCTGAGTGATTTATTTTACATTATTTTCTTTTTATGTCAGTGACTATCTGCTCTGAAATTATTTTTATCTTTTCTAATTTCCATCCTGCAAAATTATAGGCTTTCCCTTGATTTCTTATATTTAGGACTTCCATATGACAGAAAATATCTGTGTACTTCAGAGTAGTTTTCTTAGCCTTGTTATATAATTGTTCACCTTCTCTTCTTTTGGCTTCTTGGTATCCTCCTTTCTTATAGAAAGATGGGTATGCATAATGACATTGTCATGCATGTGATTAAATAGCCTCAGTGCATTTCATGTTAGTCTTTTCAAATTACTTTTTCATATGTGTTTGTGTACACATATTTTTCCACACACCAAATTTTTCCTTCTTGATCCAACAGAAGGCAAAGATGTAATAAAATTTCCTTTTTAGGAAAATTTATGAAATCTACTGTATTTATAATATTGCATCTTTCATTGCAATTTAAATTGGAAGAGAACATTGCTGTGCTCTTAAAATATAGTAGGAATTCTAACATTACCAAAAATTTCTTTTTTAATGACATGTTCTGTGATCGCTATCTGTGATACTAATGCATCATGTATTCTGTTGCAAAATGTACACTATATGGATGGTCAGAATGTAAGGAAAATTACATCGATATATAGGTGGAGCACATAGTTTATTTTTAATTTTGTGGTAATTGATTTCTGCATTTTCCATTTCTTTGATGGCAGTAAAACAACAGTAAACTGTAGTAATTCTGTACAGAGAATGAATAAGCATTCACACTTGAAATAGAGTAATATTATGTGAATCATGTTACATGAAATACCCAAGTGAACAAAAGTCCTTTTTTATAATGTTTTTCAATTCTGTAAGGCCATTGCTTTTGCCAATTTAATTTGTTTCTCCTGCAACAACAGAAGTTGGAGGGTATATAGTTGCATATCTCTTCACATTCCAGCATGGTTGTGAAATAAAAATTGACATAGGCAGTTGAAGATGAGGTAGTAGATGGGTCACGGTCTTTGACTTTAGGTCATACAAGGAGGAAGGCTTTGTTGGCACAAAGGAATCTTAAAAAGATTGTTGTTATTCCTGGAAGTTGAACAATCATAGAATAGTTTGGGCTGGAAGGGACCTTTAAGGATCATCTAGTCCAACCCCCCTGCAATGAGCAGGGACATCTTCCACTAGACCAGGTTGTTCAGAGCCCCATCCCACCTGACCTTGAATGTTTCCAGGGATGGGGCATCTACCACCTCTCTGGGCAACCTGTTCCAGTCTTTCACCACCCTGATCATAAAAAATTTCTTCCTTATATCTAGTCTAAATCTACCTTGTTTTAGTTTAAAACCATTATCCCTTGTCCTATCGCAACAGGCCCTGCTAAAAAGTCTGTCTCATCTTTCTTATAACCACCCTTTAAGTACTGAAAGGCTGCAATAAGGTCTCCCTAGAGCCTTCTCTTCTCCAGGCTAAACAACCCCAACTCTCTCAGCCTTTCTTCACAGGAGAGGTGTTCCATCCCTCTGATCATTTTTGTGGCCCTTCTCCGGACCTGATCCAATAGGTCCATGTCTATTGCAAAAAAACCATGGAGCTTCAAAGACGAAAGGTGTGTGCTATCTTTATCCAATGTGTATGTCAAGCATGACAAAATCTGTAAGGCATCTTGTATAAACAGTGCTTCAGAACTTCAAAAGAGCACCTTAGCTTTAGGTTTAAGCATATGTGAGTCTGGTCTTATGCTGAAAAGGACTGTCTCAGCATCCTTGTGCCTTCATCTGTACATTTCCACCCCTGTCTTTTTTTCTGGTAAATAGTGTTTATGCAGCCAGATGATGACCATGTTTTGTTGCTGTTGGTTTGGCTTCGTTAGTTCTGTTTTTATGGTGAGGTTTATTTTTAGCTGGGCCAATTCCTTCATCCAGCTTACTAAGATGCTATCTGAGTTTTCATGCTAGCACAAAACAGACAAATAGGAACATGGGAAGGTTGTGTGGAGGAATGCAGAATTGCCCCTTTCAGAACACGCCACACAGAATGCCATAAAGACATGAAATCAGTTTTCGATAAGTAGCAGTAGTGTTTCTCATCATTTGACTATGTAAATGGTACAATGTGTGAAGCAAAAGAAATATATATATGTATATACAGAAAAGAAGTGAAATCTTGAAAAAGGGTATGACTGCCAAAACAAATTCCTATTGACTATATGCATTTGCTCCTTGTTTCAGCAAACTAAGGTATAATAAGAATATGCAGTTGCTTATCTATTCTTTGTGCATATTCTAGACATGTTTTCTATAGTTTGTAGTTGCACAGTTGCACTGTGGAGCAGTTTCCCTTTAATACATAATACTTGGTGGAGGTTGTTTTTTTAAAAAACTGTATTTCTTATACCACTGTAATTTCCAGTAATTTTGTTCATGTGAGAAATACAATTTTTCAAAATTGTCAAATAGTTCCTAATGTATTAAAAAGATAAACTAAATCAGTAATAAATGTTAATGCTGCTTTATAATGCATGCTAGACATTGAAAGCCTAGTGAAAGACTTTTCCTCTCAAGTAACTTTTAGTCTCTCGTATACAGGCAGCGCCCCGCACTTGGTGAGTGCTTAGCATCTCTTGCAGCAGCCATTCCAGTAGCATTCCTTGAGCCTTCTCTTAACCATTACAACCCATTGTCTGTCTTCAACACGAAAAGTGCAAGAGAAAGAGCAAGTAAGTACTATACCTCACGCAAAAAAAAAGGTGTTTGCTCCTTTCCAACTAATAGAAAGAAATTGTAATAATGAAAAAAACCCAAATGTATGCCTCAGTAGAGAACACCTACTATTGCTCTTTCATTACTTGTCATTTTAGCCTTGCTCTTCTTTGTTGACACTTGTTTACATTGTTCCCTTTCTCCTAGCACATTTGGATATTTTTCTGAACATGCTGTTTGAATTCTTTTTTGAAGCTGCATATTGTAATATTTGAAGCTTAGTTGAACATCATATCTACATTACAAAAATTTTTAGCAAATTTTACAGTTATGTTCTTACTAGCAACATGCAAGAGGTGTAATATCTTATTTATGTGAACAGGGAAATTATCTATATTTTTTTGTTGTCTTACCAGTACTCCAATGCAGTTTGGTATAGGGAACTCCTGACAGAATAGGACTTTCATTCCATGAAACCTTGGTCAAAGGAGCATGAGTCCTTCTATGCAGATTTTCTTCACTTGCTTCTCTCCTGACTTACTCTCATATCTTAAAGTATTTTAGTATTTTCCTCATTGATCTGTGTAACAGTCATTACCTGCCAAAATCATTGTTCCTTTAAACAAACAAACAAAAAAGTATGTAGATAGATTCCATATGCTTCATAAGTTTTTCCATATAAAAGCAGTTATGGAAAAACTTGTGTTAGCCCTTCCTTCCTGTCAGCTCTACTTTATAGACGCAGCTCTGGTGGAAGAAGAATCTTGCTAGAGTACTGGCATTAGGTTATGATGGGTTGTTAATTGCTGAATAAGGGCCCTTCAGTTTCTAATACAAGCATCTGACAACTGGAATTCTTTCCTAGCATTTGTGTTGGGAGATAGATGTGCAGAGTTCGTGAACTAGGTGCAGTTTAATTTTAATCTCACACGTAATTTTGAGCTGTTTGTTTCCTTTTCCTTGAGGTGGATTTAATCTTTTGCAAATTGACGTGAAAGTTGTGAATGATTATCAAAACAATGGCTGGAGTTTATCCAATATTGATATCAGCTCTCAATTCTGCACTTTTACATAGCTGGGCTGCTCACCAGATAATTGCAGAACACCTTATGGTAAAGCCATAGTTTTATGGCAGCTATTGTCTACATCAGTGCTATATGCACATCATCAGAAAGACATAATTTATGAGATGAGAGATCCGTGTATACCGCAAAGTCTTACTATAGTTATGTCTGCCCAAGATGGTGACAGAAAAAAGCCTGAGTGACAATGTTATTTATATTTAGGGTTTAAACATAGATGAACGTAGATGTTCTCTACATTAATTAATTGTTAATTAATCTTTTGCTTTTCTACCCTTCCTTGCAGTTTTAGGTATGCCTGATACAGTAGAAGAGATGTGTCCAGAGATCCCTCAGTTGGATGGACTAATAAAGGAAATTAACGATTTAGCAGAGTCTGGAGCAAGGTATACTGAAATGCCTCACGTAATTGAGGTTATCTTACCCATGCTATGCAACTATTTATCCTACTGGTGGGAAAGAGGGTCTGAGAGTGTTCCTCAAAGTGCTGGGCCTTGCTGTACAATGATAACATCTGAGCATCTGAGCATCATTCTTGGAAACATTCTGAAAATCATTAACAACAATCTGGGAATAGATGAAGCATCTTGGATGAAAAGAATTGCAGGTACTGTAAATATTTTTAAAGAGTAATTGTACCTACTAATATTTAATTACTTTGCTATATTTCACCATATTATCCAGTGATAAAGTAATAATAAATTGTTATTAAAAACAGCAGGAAAGAAAGATAAAGAGTAGATAAGTAACAATAAGAGAATGATATTTTAATTTTTAAACATTTTTTATGATTATTTTTATGCATGCATTGCAGCATCACTGTAAGCAGAGAGCTTTCTGTGCAACATAATGGATATTGAAAATCTTACCTTCTCTATGCAGTGTATAAGAGCCTTAGCATTTAATTTGGAGTTGTAATTTCCATTGATTTTTTTCAGACACCTAAGAACTGAGTATTGCAGTAGAGAGTATAACTCCTGTGAATTCTCTTCATGAATCAGGACAAAAGGGCAAGAAAGCATATATGGTGAAATAATCCCAGGAGTAACCCAAGTTCAGAATCAGTTGCTTTGCCTGAGTAAATGTGCCAGCTATTAAATGAGCAGAAACATTTCTTGAAATGTCCTATAACATTTAATAGCTAGCTAGCTAAAGAAATTTACCATATCCAAATTTTATTCGACTTAAACAGTGTAAGAGTATAATACGTAATAAGGTGGTTCAAGAAAATCTATGTAAAGGTAATAATTTCCAGCTGAATTTTAATGCCCCATTGGTGCCACGTTTTCAGTATTATTTTAAATAGTGGAAGGTCTTTAATAATAATAAGGATTCCATTAAAATTTAGTAAGAAGTTTGCTGCCTGATTGTAGAGACCACTGCTTGCAGTTTTGTAGTGGCTGCTTATTAGTGTGGTTCTTGCAAGGATTTTTCACTCAGTTGGTCTGCATGTACTAATGCTTGTACAAAATAGATCTATGATCTTGAATTAGTCATTCATTCTCTGCACTTTAGCTTGCCCAAGGCAAAAGAGGTAAAGGAATTCTTCCAGAACACTGTCTTCTATTTTCTGACATTGTATACAAAAAACCCCCCCACAAAAAAACCCAAACAAACCAACAGTATTTTTGTGAGGACTTCATGTCTCAATCCCTACTTTGTTTAGTTTCTAAGTTATAGACATGTGACTTGCCAAAACCATGGTAGTTTAATTGACGTAAGACTGAAATACTTATCATCTGAATTCCCAGTAACTAGCTTTTAATCTCTCAATACACACAGTTGTTACAAAGCTATATTCATAGTTTTATTCATAATTCTATGATGCTCCAGAACTATGTGAATCACTATAACCTTTATGTTTTCTAGAACTGCAGAGTTCATATTAATACAATTAAAAACATCAATTGTGCATTAATCATAGGATTATCTATATTTTTATGTATAGTTTATGCTCAACCCATCATCAGCAAAGCCAGGCCTGATCTGCTCAAAACCCACTTTATTCCAACACTGGAGAAATTGAAGAAGAAAGCTATAAAGATCGTGATGGAAGAGGAGCAACTGAGAGCAGATAGTAAAACTGACACCCAAGAAGCTGAGTTACTCATTCTTGATGAGTTTGCTGTTCTTTGTAGAGACCTTTACGCCTTCTATCCAATGTTGATACGTTATGTAGACAACAACAGGTAAATAAAAACTAATAATTAAACTTACATTTATTAATGTACTGGAGTCCATGATCACATAGTCAGAAAGAACACAATGCATTTAATGTTATGCTGAGAATCAGATCCTGAGTATTTTAAAATTCTTAGCTTATAGCATGATATACCTTGAATTCACACATTTTTCTCACATGCATTTGGCTTATTTAGTTATATTGTAACTGCGCTATTATCATTGAGAACACATATCCTGACCAGACATGTTATATATGCTACTGCAGCCCAATGACATTACAAATGAATATGTCTTTCAAAAATTAAAAAATGGCTAAAACCTTTAACTGTTATCAATGAGGTGAAAAACTGTTTTGCCTCAATTGAATCATTCTGTTTGTAGGTAATACCACAAAGATGTTAATCTTTTGTGTTGTATTTTTAAGATGGAAATAGAAGGTGTTTGGACAACATTCTATTACCTTTGGAATTACCAGAAGTTTTTATCCTCAACTATTTACTGAAGGATTATTCTGTGCCTATGCTTTCCCTTTCCTTTGTCCCAGAACATGACCCCAAGATGCTCTTCAGAAGAGAATGTGAAGTATCTGTAGTATCTCAGTATCTACAGGATCTTATAATCCTATCTTTAACAACATTGTTCTTCTGTACACAATCATTGTCCACTTATATTTTTTAGGTGTTAGTACATATTGGGCTAGTTAGGAGCATTTTCATTGCATGCATGATCATTTATGCTGTGAACCAATTTACATGGACAGTTATTTGCTTTTCCTAGATGAACTGAAGGCTTTACTATATCAGACCTTATTGGCAAGTCTGGTTTACAGAATAGGCACAAAAGCATGTGTTGGCACCATGGGGAGAAGGAGCAGGCAGAAATAAGTAGCCAAGAATTAGAAGTTTTGTTGGACAAGAGTTAAATTGCCATGAAAAATGGTCCCTCTAACCATGGTTGTGGAAAGTTAAAGTGATTCTCATTAAATTCCAAGATTAACTATACAAATGTAACCTGATCTATTAAATAGAGATTGTTATATTCAGTTGTCTTATTTTAAATTTCTCTTGTTTTTGTAATTAGAGCCAATTGGCTAAAGAAACCAGATGCAGATTCTGATGAACTCTTTCGAATGGTAGCTGAAGTTTTTATCCTGTGGTGTAAATCACATGTAAGATAAGATGTATACTTTTTCTTCCATTTCATTCTATCTTTAAATATAAATGTGGTACATGTGGATGAATTAAACTTCTGGTGATTTTTTTTTTTTAATCTTTAGAATTTCAAAAGAGAAGAACAAAATTTTGTGATTCAGAATGAAATCAACAATTTGGCATTTTTAACAGGAGACACCAAGAGCAAGATGTCTAAAGTAAGTTAATAAGAATCTGTGGATCAGTTAAATCTTCAGCATGTGCTTAGTATGTTGTAAGAAGGCTCTGAAAATCTACTCAGATTGCAGCTGCTGTACTGTTAGAAGAAATAAAAAATAGTTTTGCTTCTTGGTGATAGACATGACAACCACTATGCAAAATATAAGCTATGTACCTTAGAGTTACTTATTAAATGTCTGTTAAGTAGTCAAAGACACAAGATCAAAATAAAGGTGTTCATTTGAAAAAGTTGCACATATAAGAGAATATGGGTTATAATATATAATGTGGGTTGTTGATCTTTCAGGAAAAAAAAAAAAGGTAGACTATTTTATAAAAGCAAGTGAAGAAACATTGGTTGCCCGATCTTTTTCTTGTGAACGTCAATCAGTATTGTTCTGTCAACTTTGATGGAGGAATGCTGTCTTTGCATATATGTCTTTATTCATACATATAGCGTGCCACATGTGCACTGTTTTCTTGTTTCTTATTAATGACCACATTAATTTCTTTTTTGCTCATTTTCAATATGACAAGGTGCTGACATGATGGCTGGAAAGTACATTTGTTACCTGTATAATAGAGAAAATGCATGTTGTCAAGGTAAAAAATGCCGCTTTGGCATTAGCTGAGGAAGATTGCCTTACTCAACTAAAGCCAGTTGAAGTCTTAATTCCAAATTAGTGTTGGTAAATGTAGCAAAGAACCCTTTGTTTTATTCATATTTGTAATGTGTTTGGAGTAATCCTATTTTGAAAGTGTTCCAGAGAAGTGGTGGAGTTTATTGTTCTGTATTTCACTATATTTTGATTGTCTGTAACCTAGCTACTCTAAGTCAAATTTTAGACAGTAGAGGGTCAGATAAAATGTGCCATTACATTTCTTAATTCACTTTAAAAATGTTTGCTTCTTTTCTGTTACATTTTTTTATATTCTGAAACGTGGTTAAGCCAAACCCTGATATTGGAAGGTTTACAAGCAAAAATAACAGATTTTTCTGCTCATTATTAGTTCATGACTGGCACTGAACAGCAATTCAAACTATATAGAGAATTCCATATTTGGAGAAAAGGAAATTTTTAATGTGTTTTCTTACTTTCAAGATGCAGGTCCTTGAAACTGTGTGGTAGAATTGAAATGTTTCTATTACCCTTATTAGCAAGATGAGTAGTGGGCACAGTCCAGGCTATTTGATGATCAGTTGCACAATAATAGAGTCTAACATGTAGGTTTGTACTTTTATCATATGGCAATCACTACACATATGTTTAGTACATATACTTCAACATTTTTATGTTAAATTGGCCTGAGGAGCCCAGAATTAAGTGTACTTTTTTTAAAAACATGATAGATTAGAATCCAGTGATTCATATTTATTCTAAATTGTGTCTCTCTGCAGTATTGATAATAGGATATTATGATGTAAACTGTTAGTGTCATATTTTAGTCAGTCTGGCATGGCAGGAAGGACAAAACAAATTTTTACAAAATAAATAGCAGATATCCCTCATACTGTTTCAATTTGGATAAAATCACAGGAATTTAACATCAAGAATCTATATGACCCAAATCTGAAAGAGTTTGGGTTTGAGATTACATTTTCAAATACCTGTTGTCTATATTTAAATATGCAGATATATTATGTATAAATACTTTTATAAATATATTTATACATAGCAGGGATGTAGGAGCATATGTAAATGTGTTTTTCTTCATATGGGTATGCAGTACAGGGAGTTTATAATTTTGATATGCATATAATTTTTATATGCATATAATTTTTGTAAGCATATTAATATCAAATCATAGCATTCAAGGACACTGTGCATGGTTATTGCTAATATAAGAAGAAATAAAAGAATGTATTGATCATGACTGAGTATTTTATTAATATGGTACCAAATCTGCAGGACTGATTGCAGAACAGCTAATCATTTAGATAGGCATTTATTTCATGATGACTTAAATACCATGATACAATACGTGAGGCATCTTTTAGAAGTGTTGTATTGGTTTTCTATATATGGCTTCTAAGCAGGAAATTGATAACATTTCATATTATATAATGTAAGTACTCTAAAACCAGTGCATTCATTAAAGCATACATTTAGAGCTGAATATTTTTTTTAAGACTGCATAGTTTAGAATAAAGAAGAAATTCTTTAAGTAACTGAATTTCAGGGTTTCTTACAAGGTTTGATACTTACTTATATCCTCAGAGAATAATCAGTAGAGGATATTACATTAGGGAACATTATTTTTATGATTTCTTGCTTTAATATTCCTATTCAGCTCAGGAAGTAGTATGCTAACAGAATAAATAGCACTTTCCTCTTCATCACCAGTTCCTCTTTATTCACATTATTTTTAGTGGAAGCAATCATATCCAGTATTTATCAAGCATGAGAATGTATAGGTAACTGTGAATATGAACATTGGCTATTAACAGTTGGCCCAAGACAGAATAATTTGGGGTCTCTTAAAGGAGTAAGGCCCCATACTGAATTCAGGCTGCTTTAGACAACTGTCTGTCTTATAACAGAGACTTAGTGTTTTTCCTAGGATACAAGATACTGTGATAGTACTAGTGTGTATGGTGTGATATATCATGTATGGAAGGTTTTACATGCTATATCTTTACATGCCATATGCAGAAAAAAAATATTTATCGGTAGCTAATAGCAGTGGTAATAAATGATTCACCATTACAATCAGTAAATTGATTAAGTACCCATTGTATTCTGATTATACAATATTAAATTTGTTAATATTTTCTCAAATAAATGTATTAACAGCTGAGCAAGTTTTTTAATTTTTCTTTTCTAAAAAAATGGCAGCAGATTGCTCGGAGGGGAATGGTAAGTTAGAGAACTTCAGTCTCAGACAGACTAGTAACTTAGATTGCATTGAAATAACAGATTTGTGATAGAAGCGTTGAAACCGAGAGTTTAAACACATTCAGCTCCACTAATCCGTTATTTTTGAACCCTTCATAGGTTTGTTGATAAAATAGCATTTTGATTAAGATGCAATGACGTCCTATTGTGTTTTGTAGTTAATTGGTATAGAAGACTAAACATATACATTCACATGTACATAATAAATGTGTAATACATATGTGGGCAATTTTTCTGTGTAAGTTTTGGAGTCTAAATGAATGTGTGGCTGGATATATAACCTCAGTTGCTAAACATTTGCATATCCTACTGAACTTTTATTTGACTGGCCCTCATTAATTTTTTGTAGCTATTTTTAAAAAACATTTGGATAGACCTGTTATAGAAGTTTGAGGCAGTCATAAAATCCAAGTTTGTATTACGAAACAACGTTGTGGTTTGTGCCTATTAGTAATATGTAATACATATTATTTGCAAATTTATGATTATTAGAGGATGTCATGTTAGTATTTTCTGCAAGAATTTTAGATCTCCTCTTTGAGGCTATTTCAATTGCATAGAAGGCATTTCCTTTAGATATACTATAGTAAATCATGAGTGGATTACTTTTATGGTCATCTCTAATAAATGAAATATAATGAATGTCTTCTCTTTACTTACCATCAGTGTATATCTGTTGAGCCATGTCTGTGCAGCATCTACATATTTCACGCAATTGAAATTTTCAGTTAAAATTTGCTATATGTCTGAGTAAAGTATTGAAGATTCTAAGATGCTTAACACTTAATTTGATGATTAGTCTTTCAGTCTTCCTTGACTTGTAGCTGGTTTTCTTCACTATGTGATATAAATATAGCAGGATATAAAAAGAGATTTTAATAATAGCTTGGCTTCAACATTTTGAGGCTAATTCAAGTATCACAAGAAAACAAAGTTACTATTAGAGCTGTCACAGAAGGGGGGGGGGGGCTTGTTTGTGTTTATGGTTTTTTTCTGTTTGTTTTTAACTAGCAGCTTTCTGTGGTATTTTCCCATGCCTGGTCAAGGATTCTTTTGAGTAACAGTTGAATTTTTTTGCTGTTTTACCATAACTACATGGTTTTGTTGTTGTCTTCGTAAGATTGCCTGACACAATGGTAATACAGTGTTGACTACGGAATACATGTTTATTTAAGTGTATTTATGGTATTTAACATAATAAACAGGAAAAAAACCTGTGTATGTATGAGAGTTACAGTTGAGTTTATGATAGTGTTCTCAAAACGGGTACTGCAGAGAGATATGAGCTTAAGTCAAGTTTTCTCTCAGGCTGTCTTCAAAACGCTAATGAGCTGTGCAATGGGAAAATACATCTATAAATGAAATACTGCATCTTCATAGGGATAGTTTGATTGCCATTTCTAAACATAATTTTCCTCAATCATATTTTGGGGAAAGAGGTAGAAAGAGCTATTTTGTTGAAAATGTGAATGTTTTTCAGACACCTTACTCCTTTTAACAATATTGGGAAAAGATGCAGTAATTAGTATATTGATGTGCTTACTTAGTAGGTGTACTTCCTTATGTGCTGAAGCAACAAATGGTAGTGCTGAATAGCGACAGATAAATTCAGAAGTTCAATCATTTAATAAGGATTAAGCTGAATAAATATTATTTCACTAAGATTCCATTTGATTATACGCTTACAGTCTATAGTTTTAGCTACAAACCTAGAATATTTTTATTGTCCTGATAAAGCTGAGTAAGTTTATTACTAACTTGTAAAGTTATCATCTTTTCATCTCTTTTACTTATGTTTTTTTTCCCTTTATTTTTCTTTCATACAGGCCATGCAAGTAAAGGTACAGGTCAAAGTGCATGATGTGTCTTTGTTTAAGATTTAGAGATGATCAGGCTCCAAGCATTCTTTCCATTGATCATAGCAGTGGCGTCACAAAGTGAAGGCCCAGGTTCCACCTACTATATAAATTTTCTCCAATTTAAAGTGGCAGTATTTGACCAGAGCAGCTGAAATTCCCTTTGGCACTCCCACATGTTGCTTAATGCGAAAATGTAGTAAAGTTACCTTTTGTAATTATTTTAGATGTACATTCCGCCTCTGCTGTCTTTCTGCATTCTGATTTCTTTGCTAATATATTGAAGCATTGTAGAAGCAATGCCTGAGTAGAGTCATCAGAAACATGTATTTGGCTTATGATATTCAAGAAAAATGTATCAGAGAAATGTGCTATAACCTATACCCTGTCTGTAGATGAATAGAAGATTGTATTAGAACCAGTAAGTTTAAATGAGATACAGAGTTCAAATCCTACCTTTTTCCAAAGTTACAATGATCTTTAGTAAAGATGTGAGATGTGACAAAGCTTTTGAATAATCCATGTTTCTTTTATGTATTTAATGTATTCAAAGCTTGCTTTGTCTCCTGTGAACCATAGGTCACCTTCCTTTGCATCATTCATATTCTCTTTTTTAAATATGAATTTCTTATATAGATGAGTACTTTTCAACCTATGGTGTATACTTCATTGGTGAAGCAGAATGAACAGCAAAATGGAGCCTAAAACCCTTTCATCTTTCCCTTCACCCTTTATGCTGAGAAGCACATATGATGCTGTGAAGTTTTTAATCAATTAAGATGGAGGCATAAGTTAAAAAGTGAGCAGTTGTGTTAAACTAATAGACCTGATTTTACACTTTGCTATTGTCAAACTTCCCCAGGTATATGGAGTAGGATTTAATGAATTTTTTCATTCTCAGAGAATTTAAAGTTTAAGGAGGGTTGGAAATACTAAAAATACTAATTCCCTCATTTTAACCAGTTTTAGCTTAATTTTTTTTTAGTATAAATAAATTCTTTCTTCTTTTTGATTGTATATTTAATTATTACAAATATACTGGAGAAGCTGTAATTCTTTTTTTGTATATGTTTGTTCAAGAAATGTCCACTTGTGTGTTTAAATCCTCAAACAAGTAAGATTATTATGTGCTGTTAGGCAACCAGATTATATCGTTCTTCTTGTTGAGGTCCTTTCAGCACAGTTAATTATTTAGGCAAAATATATCCAATTTAATGCTCTTTACATATGAAATGAGGGTATTGTGTTTACTCATATAGATGCATATTAGAACTGAAAGAAACATACTTTTATTGTCATTTAGGTTTCTATCTGTGACTCTGCTTATACATTTATCAGCAGGAGTTGTGAATTCACAGACAGCAGAATTTGACGGCAAAGGCAGAATGGATCTTCTTTTCATGTTTTAAAAATGTTCAGGTATTAAGGTTCACCTATCTTGTTCATACCTGGTTATTAATCTCAAATGAAAATAAAGAAAATTGGATGTATAAAAAGTCCTCAAGCATAAAAATGCAGAAAAGTAAACCAGTGTATCTCTTTCTTTTTCCTTTGTTTTTAAATATATCTATTATATATTTTGTTATTCCTTATTTAAGATGCATAGTGACGCCACTGGAATACAGCGATACATTGTGGGATTTGTTTGTCTGCTGTCAGTGTAGAGTACAAATAATGTCATTATAGCCATTACATCACTGCTATTTCTAAGGCACTTCCAAAAGCAAAGCTTTGAGGCAAAGTACTCTTGCAATTGTTAGTTCCTTAAGAAAGGAAGCCACATCCATGGTGTGTTCCCTCTGACCTGCAAAATGCTCAACACCAGCTACGTACACAGAGATTCACCATCTAGAAGACAGAATTTGCCAAAATTTACTACTGAGTAGAATATGTATGGCTGCCTTTTTTTCTTCCAGTGATTTCTGTGATAATAGTGTGGTAATAATTGGTAAATTATGAATTGTAATTGATTCTGCTGTATCCTTGTGTGGAACTACACAATGTATTATAAAACCAGTAGTCAGTAAAGCTTAATTGACAGAGGGAAAAGGATGTGGAGGGTTAAATGCAAGCTTTTGCTATTTTGTAGTGTATAAGCCTGGAGGCCTAGTCCTGAAATCTTATCTTAGGCAAAACTCCCCATGAGTGTAGTAGGAGTTTAATCTAGGTACAGAATTCAGAACTGGGCTATTTTTATGTTGTTGTTTACCATATGTTCATTAAATGTATGGGTCTGTTCGAAAGATTCTGGTTCACTGTCTCATAAAAGAAAAGTTGTGTGTGAAATATTGTTGTACAGTGTCTGTTGTAAGAAGATAGGGCAGATGTTATTCTGTTGTGCTGTTTACTTCTCTCTCTCTTTTGTTTTCCTTTTCCTATTACTCATGATCTCCAAAGATGCAAAAGACTTACTTTTTCATCTCAGAGTTAATTATAATAGCCAAAGCCAAAGGGCAGTGCTTTTCCCAGAGGCACTAATTCATTGGCATTTTACTGCATTGAATGAAAGCCTTTTAGATACTGCTGTTTTTCAGTTGAGACAAATCAGACAATATTCATTCATTCAGACCCTGGATAACTACCTTTATGTAAGTTTCTAACAAAACTGTAAACATCCTGAATTTGTAGCATTGAGAACTAACAGAGTCCCTGAGACTGACTCAGCTTTTAATTTTAGCATTGTTTCTGATTTGAGAGGTAAGATCCAGAAAATATAGTTAGATTTATATGTGTGAATGCACACAGGAGTATGTTACTGCTATTAAAATATTACTGTTATTGCAATTTCTGCATTGGCGCACACCAAAAGTATTCCTGTACATTTCCCACTCAAGACTGTACACCCTTCCTCTAATGTAGCATTTTTAATTAATTGTACTGCCTCAGGAACATAGTTTCCTTGGACCATTAGGGGAAGAGCGTGTTGGAAAAGTGTGTGATCAGAGAATTACAGTCATTTACTTTTCTATTTTTTTAATTATAGTCTGGAGGACAAGATCAAGAGAGAAAGAAATCAAAACGTAGAGGGGATTTGTACTCCATACAAACATCCTTGATTGTAGCTGCACTTAAAAAGATGCTTCCTATTGGTTTGAATATGTGTACTCCTGGAGATCAAGAGCTCATCTCTTTAGCTAAGACCAGATACAGCCATGTAAGTGTGTACTTTGTAATAGTTTTTTATACAAAATAAGTAGAACTTCATAAACTGAACTTTGAGGTATGGATATCTAAGCAGTCAATATAATTAAATATATCAATGTACTGTAAGCAATTACAGCTGCTAATTGTGCTTTCCCAAGAAAAAGTGGTGTGTATGGACAGCTGCCATCATTTCCATGTAATTTTCCATTTGTATACAAGGTACGGTTTTACATAGGCATATTAATTTGGACCAAATACTGAAATACCATTAGTTAGCTTTGATTCTCTTCAAAGTTTAATCTTTGTTTTGTGGTCAAAACTAAAGAAAGCCTTTGTCCCATGCCCTTCTGGTAACTTACATACTTCAAAAATAAAAGAGGTTAAGTTTCAATATTAAAATAATAGCTGTTCTATGTTGTACATGTTCTTATGAGATTAATCATAATCTGAATTGAAAAATACTTCTACCTTCCTACAGAGGGACACTGATGATGAAGTCAAAGAACATTTACGTAACAACTTACATTTGCAAGAAAAGGTAATATAAAAAATGTGTCTTAAAGATGCTGATGTGCACTTTTAAAACACAGAAGTCACAATTGTTTTGTTTATTGTGTTACATAAAAAAACAAAAAAAAGAATGTGAAAAGCTATTAGAAAAATTGCCATCTTAACATTTTTCTTCATAATTTTTTCATGACAATAATTAGTTTATTTGTAGCTTTGGCTGGTATTTTCAAGTTTCAGGAAGCCCTATAAAATGGGACAAGTGTAAAGAATTGAGATATTGGTAGTTTTAAAGCTATAATTACTTAGAATCAGCTCGATCCAAGACAAAAATAAAATTAAAACTAGTATTTCAGCTTCTTTTCTTGAACTTGCACTAATGATTAAATAGTATTTCTAAGAATATATGTATTTTAAAGTGGCTATGATAAAATAAGAAAAGCTTGTGCCATCTTAACACTTAAGAGTTTTACAAGCACATTTATATTCCTACTATTTATATGCTGAATACACTGTCAAAGGTGATGCCAAAATGGAGTCCTCATCCTTCTGCAAATAATAAATAATTTAGATCATTGCCTACAGTTTTTAAACATAATAGGAGTAACTCATTTATCTGTCATGGGAGATGACTGTCTGGTTGCTATGAATTTGTGCTTACATAAATTTAAATTGGACACACTAAGTAATTCTAATGTGTTTTTTCTATTTCTGTCTTGCAAAAAACCCAAAACCTTAGGCTGTAACTCTTCACCTACTGAAATTCCAGCTGAAAAAACAGCTGTCGGTACAGAAGTCCTGCAAGGAGTTAAACTCAATCCCAGTACTAAATGTGCTTCTTTTTTTTTAAATGCAGTTCAATGGTATACAGAAGTCCCAAGGTGCTTTATTTGGTTTCATGAAATAACAATACAGAACCTTGCTTAAGAATTGAGTTCAGTTACCCAACAGTATACAGAAACTAATGCCATTTTTCTGAGCAGCTAGCAGATGTTAATTTTGACTAAAAGAGGACAGGTGAAGTGGGAGTATCTAGAACACTCTTTATTATACTATGAGAATAGTAGTGGTGGTAGTCAAATTTATTATCTTCATTCAGCAGCTTATGTACGAAATATGTTGGTTTTTAGTCTGATGATCCAGCTGTGAAATGGCAGTTAAATCTGTACAAAGACATTTTGAAGACTGATGAACCTGCTGACCCTGAGAGAAATGTGGAACGTGTGCAGAGGATATCAGCTGCTCTGTATCATCTGGAACAGGTAAAAAGTTAAATGTCTATGCTGTGTTTTTTTTAAAGTAGCATGAGTTTTTTTCCTTGTAGAGATATTTCGACCTCGGTGAGTGTCATTATTAAAGTTTCCAGATAAAAATTACTTTTGTGCATGCACGTACGCATGCGCATACAGATGTGTATATATGCAAAGTTTTTAATGTAATCTGTTGAAGTGCCTCAATTTAGCTTCAGGAGAACTCGGGATGTATTTGCCTCTGCAAAACTTTGTGAACAGTTGTAAGAAGCATAGTATACAAATCATCACCATTCAGTAGCTGAAAACTCTGTAAGTTTAGGAAGAGATGTTTGCATGTGCACTTATTTTTAATATACTGGTTTTAGCCCGTCTCCTATTTCTGCACCTGAGGATGCTGTAGCAGCTGTTGAATCGGTTGCCTGTTCATTCAAATGATACAATTAAAATACAAAAAGGCATTTTTACTCTTCCCACATAAAGTTAATCCATTTCATTCACAAGTGATACAGTATAGAAATTCGTTCACATGAACAATTGAATATGCATAGGTAGAAACAGACAAAATAAGTATTTTGGAATTTTACCAAGGAGTCCCACAGAAGAGATAATCTGTCTTCTTGAGCTTTTCTGTATAAACTGAGAGGCACTATATATAAGGTCCCCCAGTATTATTTTTTCTTACTAATTTAAAAACAAAAAAAACAAATTAAAACCCCAAAGAACATTTTTTTTCAGATGATAGGGAGCGTTGGTAACATTTTGTAATTTGCTAACTACATTAAACACTAGCTAAAAAGACAATTTTGAATAAAAGTTGAAGAGTTTCCATTGTCTGTACTAGAAGATATTTTCCCATAGGTTGAACAACCACTGAGGTCAAAGAAAGCTGTTTGGCACAAACTCTTGTCAAAACAACGCAAAAGGGCTGTTGTTGCGTGTTTCAGAATGGCACCATTATACAACCTGCCAAGGTAAATGCCTTAAAGGTTTATTTTTTCATAACTTTTGTGCACATTTCTGAGTACAAATTTTGCTTCTGTGTATACCTACAAGTTTGTTGATTGTTAGGCCTATGTAATTTTGTTTAAGAGACAAGAGAGTTGTTTAGTTATCAGCTAATTCCTCCAAGTAGCAAAATACTTGTCTCATGACAAAAAACCAGAGGGTGGAAAAGACCATAGGAATTACACTGCTTCAAAACCAAAATGCTTCATTTTTGTCAGCTGTTACTCTGTATAGTTCCTCAAGTTATCTGTGAAAATTGTGAAGATGTTGCTGTTTCTGTCCCTTTTTTGCCTCTGATTCGTTGCTCTTTTTTTTCTCCTGTGTTTGTATTCTCTTCTCTTTTTTTAACTTTGTATGGCTACTCCTCTCCTATTGCATGAATGCTTCATGTTCTTTAGCTTGTCAGAGGCAATCTTTAGCTACTACATCCGAATGTTATATGCATTAAAGCGGCTTTTGGGCCAAAGCAGTGCAGAATGATATTTTGGACTTGTATGTTGCTCTGCTTCTTACTCCAGTTGAATGTAGACACCACAAAGTCTGAGATAATGTGCATCCTGTGCCTGGATCAATCTACTGCTTTAAACAGAATATTAAGACCGTGCGGCATTGGGGTAATTTCCTTTACCCTGTTCCTTCTCAACAAATCTACTTTTTATTCAGATACAACCTAAGCACATCTTCAATTAAGTTTGCTTCTCACCTTCTTCCACGCTTTTTCACCTTTCACGCTTAATATTTTTGTTCAAAGATTGTTTGCAAAGTATTTAGCAGAAGAGTTGCATTGCATTTTTAAATGCCTTTATTAAAGCCAATCTACATGCTTGATGTTGACTAAAGGTCTGTAGCTGTGCCACTAACATATTGGAAGAATATCAGGTTTGCACATGACAAATAAAAAGCCAGTTATACTGTAAAAAGCACACATCCTTTCTTTACAAAAAGTAGTACTTTTAGACTATAATAACTTCCCCAAGTTGTTACACTACCACCAGGCAATCTTTAAAGAACCAGAGAAATGAAAAAGTTTAAGTACAACATAAGAACAAACTGGCTAGTATCAACCATTTCATCTTCAAGAACTGTGTTTGGAAAAACAAGAGGAAGTGGTATGAAGAGTACCCGTTTCAGTATAACATTTTTGTGAGCTTTTTCTTTTTAAAAACCATATTCTGGATTTATAAATTCTTAAAACGTTTGGAATATATATGAGCACCCAAATGGTATGAGCAATGATGGTAAAAATGGTTCATCTTATTTTTGCCTTTAAAAAACCCCCACTTTTATTATTTTTGAGGTTGATGGAACACTTGCCAAGGGGCAAAATGGGTTATGAATCTGTGTTTTCAAGAAAATATGGAGTAATACTCATTGAAGTAAAACATTTACATTATCGGTAATTTTAATTAAAAACTTTTCTATGTTAAAAATATTGAGGTTGGTTCTTCTCAAACTTTATGGTAGATTTTGTGGTGGAGTTTACTCCTAATTTAAATATGAATGTGAGGCAAATCTGTCCAGTTATTTCATCTTGTAGATTCTAAAAAGGAACTGCCTGAAACTATTTTAGCCAATTAGTTGTGGTGTCTGCACTTCAAAACAGGCAAGAGTGAAAAAATCACTTTGGAGTTAGAATCATAAAATCATAGAATGGTTTCGGTTGGAAGGGACCTTTAAAGGTCATCTAGTCTAACCCCCCTGCAATAAGCAGGGACTTCTAGGTATATTGCTCAATTGATAAGTGCAGAACAAAGTTTTAAAATTCATTAGTTCATAGACACATATTTTTTCTAGATAAATTATAGGATTCTGACAGGAAAATAAGGCTATCACACTATTATGCACCTATATTCATTTAAATTGATTGTGGTGTTAAGACATCTCTGAACCCTAGGGAGATTATTTCAAGTGGGGTATGATTAATTCTAGGAGCTATGTAAATCCCTTTGAACCAGAGTTTCAAATGCAGCTTTCCTTATCTTACATATTTCCTCATTTTAGTTGCAGCGTTCTATTGGGTGTCTTAGTTCTAAATTGGATGCTAGAATCAACTAATTTAAAGGGCAGTAAGCAAACATTATGGTGGTACCCTTTCATTTATGCTAGAAAAAATTAATACCTTCAGTGAATAATGAGCTCTTTCTTTTGAAAAGTTTCTGGAGATTTAGGTAGCTTTCAATATAATTTAATGTTAATCTCATATTTTAATCTAATTTTCTTCAAAATACATTCTTATATGTATCAGTTTTTAGGAATTCCAGTAAGATATTTCAGAAATTGAAATGTCTGTTGCTGTGCAGGTTTTTGTTAAATCATAGAAAAATTACTTTTAACTTCTACCTTAAATATTCCAAGTACTTCCGTTTCTGAGAAGTGCCTGGAGATACGAAAGAAATAGTTGTATTTTAAAATATTTTTGTTTTTCAAGGAAGAAAGTCAGTTAAGTTAGGAAATGCTAATTCTTCATGTTCTGTGTTTAATGAATGTACATAGCTTTGAAAAAGTGTCTTATGTGATAAATGTTTTCTCTGAGATGTTTGTATTTATGTTTGATGTTTTAAGCAAATTGTTTTGTAAAAAAATTTGTCTTATTGTCTGTCATCTGTATATGCACATAGATACAGCGAAGTGGTACATGGCAATTTTTCATACACAGTTTACAAATACATTCTTTCTGACTACTTTATTGAATTTAACTTGTGCCTTTCTTCAATGAAAACCTATATGCTTTTCTTCAGACACAAAATTAGCAATTTCTTCCTGAGCACCTTTCAACGTGTTTGGCTGGAAAAAGTACATGAAAAAACTCAGTATGACAGGCTTATACTCAAGTTAACGGTAATGTAACTTGTGGAGAGCCTCTTCCTTATGCGCACACTTATTCCTTCCCAGCCATGATTTGATGTTATCATAAAACATGAATTTGTACAATTTTCAGAGGGGATTCTGATTGGTCAGTTTTTGAAATTTGATAGTAAAATGTCACCAGTGCCAGCAAGAGAGCCTAGAAGGTTGGCTCAATAGCTATTCCAATATAAAATAATAATTGATGTGCACAGTATATTTAAACAAGTCATAGTATATACAGCAAATTTGTATAGCTTTTGTTAGTGGTGCAGGATAAAAGTAAATGAAAAGGCTGTGTGGAACAACCTTTGTAACTTCATGTAATGCACCTCAAAACAAAATTTCCCCACCAATGTATTGTAAAGATGGAATGGTTTGGCCATTATTATGTGTAGTCTTATTGCCATGAGCTGTATTTTCTGTGGAAAGGTAAATTAATGAATATTGTAGAGTAGTAATTAATATGCCTAAGAGTTTTCTAAAATTCGTCATCTTCTAGAGCAGGTTTTGTGTATTTCTAATCCATCTTCTTTGAGGACACATTAATACTGCCCTGATTTGGAACTAAAAGAAAAGCTGAGGTTAGGCTTCTCTATGTAGAAGGTGGCAGTGATTGTCTGCAGAAAACATGCTGGAAAGCACTTGATAATTATTTTGGTGTTGATGGCCAAATTCTGCTGTCTCAATGTCCTCAATCTAGTAAACTAAATTTACGTCTCATAGGTGTAAATCCCACCCACTCATTCTGTCTGTTCAAGTGTGCATTTTTCCCATGCTTGCATTAAGGTTCCAGCCTTGCAGTTTCACGTATAATGTATATTAGCTCTCCCAAAGCCTTTAAAACAAAAAGTAATGTATACATATGTGTATTAAAAAAAAAGTAATAATGTTCAAAAGTACATGCAGATTTGTCACTGAATGTTAGTTATGTTTTGCATTTTGTTTCACTGACCAATCAGAGGATCAGAATTGTACAAATATGTATCCTTACTAATCATTAACCACCTGAGCTGTTATACTATGTTCTGTTACCCCTCTTGATCTCACTTTCACAACCCCCCCAGGCACCGTTCTATTAACCTCTTCCTCCATGGCTATCAGAACTATTGGATAGAAACAGAGGAATATTCATTTGAGGAGAAACTAGTGCAGGATTTGGCTGTAAGTACTGACATAATTGGGCATATTTTTCAGTGCCCACTTTAGTGTATATTTTATGTATCTATTATAACCTATATTTAATTTTATGTACTGTATGCATAAACTTATAAAATATTAATCCTTATGCTTCAGGGCATAAGGTCATTTTCTGCTGTGGTCAAAAAGACATTCGTCCTGTGATGCACACTGAAGTGCATTAAGGTGGTTTATGCCTTCAGACAAACTATGTGATACTCCTTCTTGGGAAGAGAAATGGATTAGACGAACTGTCAGACTATTTTTGTCACTATGGTAATTCCTATGTTCCTATATTTTGTTTACTGGTTTTTTAAAGCTTGACACAATTGATCCTTTTCCCCTTTTTAAAATTTTTGTTGATGCATAATATTTAATTTTAACATTTTCAGCTTTGATACAAATTAATTTTGCTGTTTTCTTGTTGATACATCATAAGGAGAAGTAAATGTATGCAGCCATATTCAGCAAAAAATTAGTTTACATGTGTACTTGATAAAAGAGATTGGTAAACATCAGCATTTTGTTACTGAATATTGATTCAGAAAGCCTACTGCTTTTTCTCTTCCCTCTCGGTAGTTAGTTTGTCTAAAATACTTCCAAGGGGCCTATTTCCATTGTATCTAAACACCATGAAAATTAATATATAGTTTCATGGATCACATTAAGATGTATCAGGAGATGCTTCAGTGTCAGCAAAAGCAGTCATGTTGTGCTTTTTAAAGACCTACTGGTATAGAAGGTGTTGTGATTTTTCAAAATTACAGCTAATATATTCTTCTCATACTCTGGACAATTATATAGTTACAGTATTTGTTTAACTTTGTTGCTTCTTTTTAAAGGAAGGAATGAGGCCATTAATCAAAACAGCAATTACAATTCTTTCAGATTTACTAGAGAAGTAAATTGAACTTCTGTAACTCAATTATTACTATAATTGCCATCATTCTATAATAATTACAAACCCTACAAACGGGTGATAACACAAGTAAGGTAAAGGGGGTATGCTGCTCTTTTGCCAGTGCTGGCTATGTTACATTTCAAACTGCGAAAAAATGTTTGAAGCTGACACTAAGAGCAGCCCTTACATTTGTTGAATCAAGGTTACCTAGAAATGATGTGTGAAAGTATCGTAGCAAACAGTAGTCTGAATAGGATGTATCCAATGATATTATTAAAAATTGTTCCATTTACCAGTAATTCTCCTGCTAAATAATTGAGCTGGGACTTTCTTTCAATTCTGGCCCACTGGAAACCCATAATTTCTGCTGAATAAGGCTTCCTCAAGATTTTCACTGTCTCATTCTCAATACCTTGCAAATGAGAAACTTCTAATATTACTATCAAATATGAATAACAATCAGATACTCTAACTCCTTCTGAGTCATACAGGCACATAATGTTGCAGGTTATGCTATAAGCTGCTGAATAAGATGAATACTGGAAGTTAATACAAATTGGACAGAATAAAATTACTGAAATCCTCTCCTAAGCTTAATTGCTCAATTTTTTTCTTACTTATGAAGCTTAATTTGTATATTCTGATATAAATCTTGAGACAGACACCTCCAAAGAAAGATGAAGAGGAAGAGGAAGAGACCGAGAAAAACCAGCCTGATCCACTTCATCAGATTATCCTCTATTTTAGTCGCAGTGCTCTCACAGAAAGAAGGTAAAAAGGCCTGTGTTGAAAAGCACATTGAGTAAAAGCACGCAGTAATTGGATTTCTAATAACATTGCAGAAGTGATTTAACACAACTGCTGTTCATTATTGTGCATGGTGAATACTTTTTTGCCTCTCAGTTTTAGTAGAGTTTTCATGTATTTAAACTCAGTATAAGCTTTATATTGAGACAAATAATGACTATTTTTGACATTTTAAAAGTTTGGTAAATGCCCAATACAGAAATAACCAAGCATGAATTCTCTTAGAAACATAAAGTCTACAGGAACTGCTGGTTCATTCAGAGTACCCTCCCCTGGTCTCTGCTGGTAATAGATGTGTGTTCTTGTTGTTGGTATTCATTACATTTTATTCAGTATGTCAGAAAAGGTTTCATTGATGATTAGCATTAACCTCTTTCAGTGCCAGTTTCTGTTTTGAATTTAGACTGTTGATTAGAATATGTATTTTGTATAAGTAGAGTACTCCAGTGCTTCATATACTTTTTCTGTATGGCTAACATAATATTGCCATCTGACAGTTATAATTATTCTAACTTACATCTCCATAATACTTTTCTGCACCTGCAACAGCCAGTGATCCTTACTTACCCAACATGACTGAGTTGGATGTCCAAATATACCTCTAAATTGTTTAATTAAAAAATTACAGAGTCTTGGTTTGAGATAAGAAAATACATTTATAATACGATTGACAATTGTTATAGCATTTCAAGTAGACATGTGTATCTACTTTAATAAAATACCCTTTAATAAAAATGGTATTTAAATATTAGTAGGAGTGTGACTTTTTTTATTTCTGAATCGTAAATAATTTAAAATATTTTTTACTCTTTATAGCAAACTAGAAGATGATCCTTTATATATTGCCTATTCCGCCATGATGGCAAAGGTAAATACATCATTTCAAGCTCCATCCCACACTCCACTCAGGAACTTTCCATTAATTTTAGATGCTTTTTAAACATTTTCCTTCTGTTTCTTACATGGACTGCTTGATACTAGTAATTGCTATATTTTTAATGAAGCAAATGCTGGTCAGAGTTACAGATATATATGAAATGAGAAATTTCCTACATTAAAATAATATTACAAAATTCCAGTAGGTGTAATCCTGTTGATATCACTTGGCACTTTGTTTTGTACAGGATTAACTCATGAGTAGTCTTAACATGTTAGTTATCTTTATTCTTTGGGTAATTATTTTGGAGTTAATATTTGAAATATTAAAAATAAGTTGCCAAAAATAAGTTGACAGTCAGTTTTTGCAACATATTGATTACAGCTGACACATGTGAGGAGAGTTTGACTGTTAAGATAAATATTATGGATATAAATAGAGATACGACACAAGAACATATAGCCTGCAGTTACAGGGTGTATATGTGGTTGGATGAATACCCTGAAGTACTCATACATTAGGGAATATCAGCTTCTTAGTGCAGATGAGCACAAATATTTATGATCACAAGGATTTAAAATCTTCTTAATGCCTTTAATTATTGCTTGAAAAAACTTCTTTGGTCATTTTACTACAGTAGAAATACTGCAATAAAAATAGGCATTATGTTTCATAATAAGCAAAATCTTGTGATTTCTGTTTCTAACATAAAAAGAGCTGTCAGGAAGAAGAAGAAGAGGAAGAAGAAGAAAAAGAAAAGACATTTGAGGTGAGAGTTTAAATAACATTTCTTTCTCATCAACTAATGTGCAAGTATTTTAAAAATGTCCACTAGAATAAATGCAAGAATAACACAGTGTGTATTGAGCTGGTTTACTAGGTTATTCATATAAAAGAAAGATGGTGTGTTCTGAAGCTTTGGAATCCAACAACTCACAGATTATGGAGGCAGATGGCCTTCAACAACTTCAGATTTCTCATTTTCCTATTTTTACTGAATCAGTTCCAGTTTGTATTCTGTTCTCATTTTTGTTCCCAAACCCAGGAGAAAGAAATGGAAAAACAGAGAACTCTCTATCAGCAAGCTCGCTTACATGATCGTGGAGCTGCTGAGATGGTCCTTCAGATGATTAGTGCAAGCAAAGGTAATGTTCTCTGAAGTATTGAAAGTATACATGATATACATACCATAGATATAATGCTGTATTATGTTATTATACCTATGATATGTGTATCATATACAACTTGTATGTGGTATATAATGAGGCAAAATAAATGTCAATTGCAACTATACTAGGTAAAATTTCCAGACTGCTTTTCTGATTGAATCGTTCATAACGTTCATAACAAAGTTTTAATGACTGTATCCTTGTTTTGACAGGTCATACAGGACCCATGGTTGTTGAAACACTAAAACTTGGTATTGCTATTCTAAATGGTGGGAATACCATAGTTCAACAGGTAATGCTTTTCTAACTACTGTGAGTCTTGCTTGTATGAAGGAGGCAAGTAATTTTGAGAATTTTAGTGTTGTTCTGTTGTGTTTTTATTTTAGTGCATTTAATTTTAAGCTAAACAGTGAAAAAGTATCAGGGTATTTTTGGTACAATGACAATGATATTATTGCTTGCCAGTGATTTGCATTTTGAATGGTAATTCAGGAAGTTGTTAATACATATAATTTTAATATAGATTTTTTTTTTTTTCCCCCAAAATTTGTATCCTCTAGAAAATGCTAGATTACCTGAAGGAGAAAAAGGATGCTGGATTTTTTCAAAGTCTCTCTGGGTTGATGCAGTCCTGCAGGTAAAAGCATAAATCGTATTATTACAGTTTCAGTTTTATTCAGGTTGGTGGCTTATTGCTCAGTGCAGATGGATTTGTTAGATTTTAATTACAATAGTCACAGATTGTAGAGCTCCTGTGGGAAATTTTTGTGAATCAGAGGAATAGTATGTTAATCTTATCGAGTATTCTTCCAAAGGAGAAAATAAAGCAAAGACTATGTATGCTTTTGAAGGCTTAGTTTGGAGAGGCAGAAAAGTAAAATGTAACGGCTCCTTTACTGGTCTGGGTGGTTCTAAGGATAGAGAAAAGCCATCACTGAAGGAGAGACAGGCCAGTGGAGCTTTACTAACCTTTCAGTTTCTGCACAACTCTGTCAAGTTACATAATCTCTGTCATCTGAATCCTCTGCATATGTATCAGGTTTGTTAGAGATGGCATGTGGCCAGTGAGACTATAGTAGTCCATTCCCTTGATAAACCAGAAGTTCAAATTAGTTAAGGTAAAGGACTCCCATAAAGAAGGTGGAAAACTGTTGGTGTTTCTGATTACTCTTACAGTAGACTCCTTTTCTCAGCCTTTTAAAGCAACAGAAGGGTTCTGAAGGAGTAGACTGGGAATTAGAAGTGGAGAAGCTGTATGAAGACAGAAAAAAATGTGGAAGGAATGGTGACCTGCACTGCAGAAATTATCGCTGAGTAGCTGCAGCTTAATTAAATAGCATCTATCTTGTAATTTTTCCATTTATGTAGAGCAATTTAGCAAGGACTTGCTCAAACAGGACCTGCAGTGATGATATTACCAATTATGTATGTGTATCATTCAGGACTTCATTAAAAAAGGTTTTGATAAAACATCTTGAACACTGACAAGAGAATTAAAATGATACTTTAAAAAATGTTTTTGGTTTTAATGATGTCACTAGATAGTAGAATATGTGACTGCATTGCTGTTTAACTGAAAAAAATTTAGATAATCATAGAATTATATTTAGACTGTTTGAATGAAAGTATTCAGACTGGGTGGTGAGAAGAATCATCATCTGCTCTTTTACATGCTGGGCTATGCCAAGTTAGCAAAAGAAAATTCAGATATCAGTGTATTTTGACCTTGGAAGATGTGGAATCAGAGATTCCACACATCTTCTGAATAACATAATAATGCATAATATAAACAATATAATAGAAATAATAGTGATAACTTAGTGGAAAACAGTATCCTGTAACTCCCATAACTGCAGTAATGTCCTTTTGGCAGGCATATATAAAGACTAGTATTTCAGGTTCCTTTTCCACTTTTCACGTGTACATGAAACCATGAATGAAGTTACTGGAAGTGAAGTTAGGTAAGTGGTGAGACCTGTCCTAAGTCTCATTTCTTCTCAGAAATGGACATTGGACCCTTATTTTCATCCCAAGCTCTTTTATTTAATATTCATATTAAATAAAATATGAGGCAATGCATGTCACAGTGGGTCAAGACTAGTTGTTGAAGGCCTCAAGAGATTTCCTAGAATAAAATAATAATAAAATAATACTTTTTCCTGGTTTTGTGTTTTGTTTTTTTTTCAATGTAAGTGTTCTTGACTTGAATGCGTTTGAGAGACAAAATAAAGCAGAAGGCCTGGGAATGGTTACTGAAGAAGGAACTCGTAAGTAGAATGAAATTGATTCCAGTAGTCCTTAAAACATTATTTGTGCTTCCTTCTTTAACTAGAACTGTTATTTACTGTGGCTGAGGTTTCTGTTGATAAACTTACTATAATTCTAGGCTTTGAGTTCTGAATATGCTTTATATTCACAAAATCTTAGCAATAATTTTTAAGAAAAACATTGTAACTTCCAATATTCTTATCCTGTATTCTTGTTATTTTTCTTTGATCCACAGTCATCGTTCGTGAACGTGGTATGTTTGGGTTTACAGTTTTCGATACTATTGTTGCAAAAATGTGTTGCAAATACAGAGAGAAATCTTTCATTGCATCTTCCAAGATACCTTTAGGTTTAGCTTTATGGTCTGCAGCAGGTTGTGTGTTCAGCTTGGATAAACAGTTTGATGCTTATTAAAGAAGTGTCATTCATATTTAAGGCATGATTTTAGTTATGACTAACCATTTACTTATTAGATACATATCCTGTTGCTTTCTGGTTTTTTTTCTTTTTTTTTTTTAACCATGGATGCATTGGAGTGCTAAATATTTTGGCTTTGCTTTTTCTGTCTCAGTTTTTCTTTTCATTATTATCTGTTTCTTTTAAATTGCTTTAATGCTTTTATAATACTGCTTTTTATTAGAATTCCAGTTTTAAAGGTTGCTGTAGGATTACGTGTTCTGCATATTTAATCGTAACAGTTGTCACATAATCATTGTATTCATATATTTTAAAGGTGAAAAAGTGTTGCAGCATGACGAATTTACTCGAGATCTATTTAGATTTTTACAACTGCTCTGTGAAGGGCATAACAATGGTAAGTGAACTGAATTAATTTTGGGGAAAATGTGTGATGAGTCTGTTCTTAAACAGAGTTGAATAGAACCGATTCTGATGGGTTTTCTACTGCAATTCATTTAGTTTTCTGAGTGCAAACTGGCATGCCAACAATCCGAATTGCGGAGTTCAATTTGAATTTTTGAGTCTTAATGTAATTTCAGTTTTTATGCTAATCATTAATAGAAAAGCCTATTGTAAGTCATGTGAATAACAGTTCTTCAGTTGTATTTACATTGTGATCTGCTGTAGTTGAATTTCTACCACATAAGCATGTGTACCCAACAAGGTACTCAAAAAGAATGTCTTCTCCATGTCTCCATGCAAATATGAATACAACCTTGTATTTTTTATTCCTATATATACTAACCAAGCACAAATCACTTCTTATTTCAGATTTTCAAAATTACCTACGTACTCAGATGGGCAACACCACAACAGTGAATATTATCATTAGTACAGTTGACTATCTCTTGCGTCTTCAGGTGAGGAAAAAACAGAGGAAAATGTAGTATAACATATTTGCCTTTCCTTCATTTTTATAAATTCATATTTTACTGGAATCAAATGTGAAAATCCTCTCTCCAGGGATAACTAAAATAAAGAATTCTGATTTAATTTATTTCATCTCTTCTTTCCTTTTAAAATAGATGACCTTTCAGAATTCTGTGTGAAACCAGATGTTTGTTAATTTATTTAATTGTTCACTTCTGCAGGGAGCATAGTTAGATAAAAATGCAAAAAGTTACTGTCATGAGAAATAGATTGACACAGAAAGACTAAATTTAATCTACTGCTGATTCAACTTTTGGTGATACAAATGCAGGCAGTAAATACTCCATACAGAATCCAAAATGAGAAAATATAACATTGTTTTTTTCTTAGGAATCAATCAGTGACTTCTATTGGTACTATTCAGGAAAGGATGTCATTGATGAATCAGGACAACGTAACTTCTCTAAAGCTTTGGCTGTCACCAAACAAATATTCAATTCCCTTACAGAATATATCCAGGTAAACAAAATGTTTTGCTCAAGATACTAACAGTGAAGTTCATGGTACATGATCAGTACATGGCCTGATCATGTCCTGTCATAAATTTGTAAATACTTCGGCATTATTTTTCTTAATTTTGATAAAGTTACATGGAATCACTGGCCCAGTGTAAAGTTAATACTAAAACATGTGAATGGCTGCATATTTAACATGATATGATCTAGTATTTATGCACTGGATACCAAAGAGACCTTGGGAAGCTTCCTCATGTAGCTTCTTGGAAGCCTGAAGTTTCTTTTTTTTATTTTTTTCAGGGAGAAATCTTAGGAAAGCAAATTGTTTTATTTATTTTGTGTTTTTTTATTTTATATAAATAAAAAATGTGGTTTTCTTAATTTTTTTAGGGCCCTTGCATAGGTAATCAACAGAGTCTGGCTCATAGTAGGCTGTGGGATGCAGTTGTTGGCTTCCTTCATGTCTTTGCCAATATGCAGATGAAACTTTCACAGGTATTTTCAGTAGTCAAGTAATCCTTCTTTGCATATATTTATAAATTATGGTCAAGTGAATGTTGAAAGCTGTAAAGCAGTTAACTCATTGGTTGTGCATGGGCCTATTGTAATGTAGAGGTCCAAGACTGAATCTCAGGACTAGCATCTTCATATCACTTCTTTTAGCATTGATCATCGCTGTGCACTCACCTTTTCTAGTGTCAAACACACTGCTTCCAACTCAAGTATACCTTTCTGATAATGAAAGTGGCAATTTGGTCCCTTCCTCCCTGTTGCCAAAACCTGGTCATCTGTCAGAGCAGAAGCACCATTAAAAGCATGGTCCCCGTACTACAGCTAAGTAGGGCAAGAGAAAAGCCGCGAAAGATTCAAAGAGGGGAGGGAATGTGGCAGTCAGTCAGCTTGTCCTGTTAATTAATCACAGGCGCTGAGCAGGAGGGCAACAGGCAGTGTTCATTTCACTGTACAGGGCATTATGGAGTCCCACCCCTCTTCACAGTTTCAGGCTTCTATTTTCTTTTGTGACTTCTGCTTAATGTACCCATACACTCAAGCTACTAGGCACTGAATGCAACAGTGCAGAGAGTAATTTCCTCACTCTTATTCAGTGACTCTGCTACCCTCTGACTTACTCATAAGATTTCTTCCCACCCTACAGAAGTATATCAGAATTTTGAGAATACTTAACAGTTTTTAGGTCCTTAATGTTAGTCACAAATCCATGTTAGACTTAACATGTTCTGCAGTTATACCAAACAGTTCTAGTTCCTTTTGGTTGGCAATGCGTTATGCCCTTAAATATTCCATGTGAAGTGAGAAAGGATGGATTCTTCCTGAGATAAATACTGCCAGATCTGTGGAGTAACCAATTTTGTGAGTTTCTGCTGTCCCTTATCTGCACTTCAGTACTCCTTAATGCTTTATTAAAGCTTATCTTTATGGTATTAATATCTCAATACCTCTGCTGTAGTAAGTTACCCTCCTATTGTGTAAGACTTCTGATAGTGATCATAATAAAATGGCAGTAAAATGTTGCTGAGGAATGTGAACTACATGTAGATGACTATCCTGCGTACTGTTTTTTTCCAAATATATTCAATTTTCTGGATAAATAAAAAAAAAAAACCCAACATTATACTCCTTTTTTGATGTTTTTTTTTAACAGGACTCTGCTCAGATTGAACTGCTTAAAGAACTGCTAGATCTGCTGAAGGATATGGTAGTGATGCTCTTGTCACTGCTTGAAGGTTGGACCTGTTTTTCTTTGTGGTCAGATATGATTATCTCAGCTTCATAATATAAAGTACGATAACTATGTTAATCTTTCTGAACTGTTTTTTAAATGCCTTTATGTAAAGCTAGGAAAAAACATATTTCATATCTATTTAACAATTATTCTGTAATATACATAGTAATGAAAAATAGGACTACTACAAAAAAGCATGTTGAAAGAAAAATTACGAAGATTTAAGAACAGTTTTGTTCTGTTCTCAGCAGGAATATGAAATTTATTTGTTTAAATGTAGCGATGCCAAATAATTTCTTGTTTTAACACACTACTTAGGTAACGTTGTAAACGGAACTATTGGAAAACAAATGGTAGACACGCTTGTAGAATCATCTAGCAATGTAGAAATGATTTTGAAGTTCTTTGACATGTTCCTCAAGTTAAAAGATCTGACTAACTCAGATGCTTTCAAAGAGCATGACCCAGATGGGAAAGGCATCATTTCAAAGAAGGAATTCCAGAAATCAATGGAGGCTCAAAAACAATATATACAGTCAGAGATTGAATTCCTGCTGTCCTGTGCAGAAGCTGATGAAAATGATATGTTTAACTATGTTGATTTTGTGGAAAGATTCCATGAACCAGCAAAAGACATTGGATTTAATGTAGCAGTATTGCTAACAAATCTTTCAGAGCATATGCCTAATGATTCACGCCTTCAGAGCTTACTTGAGCCTGCAGAAAGTGTTCTTAATTACTTCGAACCATACCTTGGCCGTATTGAAATAATGGGTGGCGCCAAGAAAATAGAAAGAGTTTACTTTGAAATCAGTGAATCCAGTAGAATGCAGTGGGAGAAGCCACAGGTGAAGGAATCCAAAAGGCAGTTCATATTTGATGTTGTAAATGAAGGTGGAGAGCAAGAAAAAATGGAACTCTTTGTGAATTTCTGTGAAGACACGATCTTTGAAATGCAGTTAGCATCCCAGATCTCTGAAACCGATTCATCTGAGAGGCCTGAGGAAGAGGAAGAGGCAGAGCCTTGTTATGTAGTGGATATTGGAGATGATGAGGAAGAAGAAAAGTCCCTGGAATCTGCTTCAGCTTTTTCAATGGCCTGTGTTGCAGTGAAGAAGAATGTTGCCAACTTTTTTAAAATGGTCACTGTGAAGAACCTAAGGAAACAATACAGGAAAGTTAGAAAGATGACAGTAAAAGAGATGGTGAAAGTGTTTTTCTCCTTTTTCTGGATCCTATTTGTAGGGATGTTCCAACTGTTCTTTACTATAGTGTGGGGAATTTTCCAGATTCTTTGGAGCACTGTATTTGGGGGTGGCCTGGTTGAAGGAGCCAAAAACATTAAAGTTACTAAAATATTAGGGGACATGCCTGACCCAACACAGTTTGGAATCCATGATGATGTTATGGAAGCAGAAAAAGCTGAAGGCTCTGAGCATGGCATCAGAGCTGAACTTGTGCAGTTTGTGAAGGGTGAAAAGGGAGAAGCTGACATCATCTCAGACATTTTTGGCATTCATACAAAGAAAGAAGGTGTCTCAAAACATGGTCATGATGCTGGACTTGGAGATATTGCAGAAATCCTTGCTACTGATATCCAGTCGTCTTTGGAAAACGCAGTTCGTAAGAAAAAAGGATTACAGGTATGTTAGAGATTTTGTATTTCTTTGCAGAAAATAATAGTCATACAAATATATTACTGAATTTTCTATTAGTAACTGAATTATTTGCCAGTTAACTGACTAATAAATGTTCTCAATGGGAACATACTTTATAATCTGTACTCTTTTAAAAACAAAACAGGAGAGTTTACATGGCAGAAAAATTCACAGAATCACAGAATCACTAAGATTGAAAAAGACCTGTAAGATCATCAAGTCCAACCATCAACCAACACCACCATGCCCACTAAACCATGTCCCGCAATGCCACGTCCACACGTTCCTTGAACACCTCCAGTGATGGTGACTCTTAGTTAAATGGGGGAAGAGACCAACACCTACCTCTCTGCAACCTCCTTTCAGGTAGTTGTAGAGAGCGATAAGGTCTCCCCTCAGCCTCCTCCTCTTCGCCAGGCTAAACAACCCCAGTTCCCTCAGCCACTCCTCATAGGACTTGTTCTCCAGACCCCTCACCAGCTTCGTCGCCCTTCTCTGGACACGCTCCAGCACCTCTATGTCCTTCTTGTAGTGAGGGGCCCAAAACTGAACACAGTATTCGAGGTGCGGCCTCACCAGCGCCGAGTACAGGGGCACGGTCACCTCCCTACTGCTGCTGGCCACACCATTTCTGATACAGGCCAGGATGCCGTTGGCCTTCTTGGCCACCTGGGCACACTGCTGGCTCATATTCATCTGGCTGTCAATCAACACCCCAGGTCTTTTTCTGCCAGGCAGAAACAATTCAGCCCAGTGTGTTTAGATTTCACTGCAGTAAATTGTTAAATTGTAAAATTGCTAGCAGCTTTCTAGGCACAGTTTTTGCTTTAAATGGTCTACAGTCTTGTTTATTCTGCATACCCCATTTTTTCACAGTATATTTCAATTACTTTTACAATCTACTTTCTCCATACTAATGCCTTATCATTATCATCTTTCTTCTACATGCTTTACTGATCAAATACAGTAAAATATCCTTTTTACCTATTATTTGAAATAATTGTGCCTGAATTTATTGTTACTTTAATGTATATCATATAATCATTCTTTCCTTTTATTCTGTTTTATGAACAATATATTTTGTTCCACTCAGCTGAGCTAAATATAATTTATCATTCTGTTCAAAAACGGATTGAACAACATGTCAAAACCCAAATGTATTTGTCATATTTAGAAGGCACCTGTTTCACTCTACACTTCAGATCTGTTTCTACTTGTTATTCAAATATATCTTTCCTCTCATCTTTAATCCACCTTTTTATGGTATGCTTTCCAGATATTTTCAAGATAAAACTCCATTGTACAACTTCTTAGTTCATTATTTCCTCTTCATTCGTATGTTTTTCTCCAAGATTTGTTTATTGCCTAGATCAAACTATATTTTACCATTTATTTTTCTTATTTATTTATTAATTCATTTTTATATGTGTACTTTAAAATTACAGTCTTTTAAAATCCTGTCTCATTTAGCATAAATGTAATGTTGGTATTTAAAAATACTATTTTAACTTAAAGATCTTAGCAGGTCTGAGTAAATATTTTAGAGTTTTCTTCAACAATTGTTGAAGTAAATATTTTACTTCAGATCTGAGTAAATATTTTAGAATTTTCTTTGCTTTACTTTGATTTATACATTTTTCTCAGATTTGTTTGTAACTATTGATAAAAATGCTCAGTAATTTATGCAGATACTTTGAGTCATTAATGTGAAGTTAGACCGCTGGATATAACTATTAAGTAGAGCTCAAAGAAGAAACAGCAATGTAAGAATTAAAAATTCCCTTCAGGAAGTCACTGTGTCTTTCTTAAGCATTTACAATAATAAAACTTACACAAATGGATAGAAACAGAAATTCATCTCTATATACTTGAAAAGCAATTGTGTGGTGATAAGGTCAATGACATTACCATATAGCCAGAGAAACTGCAAAATAACCTATGGAATTGTATATGTTGAAGATTGTTAGGACTTAGTTTTTGCTGTGAAGTTCCACAGGAATATGTGCTGAGAGCCATGCAGGTTCACAAATAAGAAAAGAAGTGAATCGTGAGCTAACAGAGTTTGCTGATAAATCTAAGTAATTCACAGCAGTAAAATCAAGAGCTAACTGCAAAGTTGCCTTAAAATAGCAGATGAAAATCAGTGAAGTGATGTATATGCGAGGAAAAGTTAAAATGTTAGATTTTGAGCTCATTGTTACTGCTTGGGTATGAAATCTTGGGAACATAATAGAGTTGTACAGAAGTATCAGTTCAATGAAAATGTCAATCAACACAGATCAAAAAAGCAAACTGAAATTTTGAATTGTTGAGAAAGGAATAGAGGGAGGAGAAGCCCAGAATACTGCTATGCTCCATGAACCCAAAGTATATCTGTGTCATGAAGACCACGTTCCCCCATTTCAAAAGAATGTGATGAAACTGATAAAGGTTCGGTGAAGGTCAAAAAGTTATCAAAACTTGATATGGAAAAAATCTTGTGTATGGAATTAAGTAGGTTAAGGCTCTTCAGCCTGGAAAGGAGAGAACTGAGAGAATATATGATAGAGGGATGGAGAGGATGGATAGGGATTTATTCATTCTGCCCCCCACACCCCTTAGAAGAACTAGGCGTCGTTAAATGATCTCTGAATTACTCTCCACCAGCTTGAGATCTTAGGGGGAAACTTTATGGAAGAGTTACACACGCTTCCATCATGTCTACTAGATGAGGTTCCTTCCATCACATGTACTAGATGAGGTTCCACAGATAAGAGGTGATATAAGCAAGGCAAGATCGATTTAGTAAATTCTTTTACTACTTATGTGTGAGAGAGAGGTATCCAGGTGAGTAGTGGGGGAAAAGTTTAGATAACTGTATTTAGGTATTAACCGGAAATGTAGGAGAATACACCAATAGACAATTGGTGTCCGAGTACTTTGAGAGAATACAGAAAAGGGTAAAGAGTTAAGACAGGCTTTTGCAAAAGTGAGTGGTAACAAATTTGGGCACTTCATATTCCTTTGTGAATCTAGGACTTCAGAGCCTGCATCTCTTTGATTTGCAGTGAAGCTTAGATACTCAAACTGCATTCAAAATGAGTTTACTTTGTCTTGCAACACTGAGCCTAAAGGTGTTTGAAATCCAGGCCCCAGCTTTGCTGCAGTTAGCCATCTGTAAAATTCTATATTGTTTTTTCCTTATCTCAAGGGAATGTTGTAAACACATACTTAGATAGTTGTGAGGTGTGCCAGTAAAGGTTTAATGAACCATCAACCCACCTAAGATAAATAGTTTGAAGAAAACATTGTGTAAGTAGTTGTTTAAATATTTGTCTGTTTTCAGTTGCATTAGTTGATCTTAACAAGGTAATGGGGTTTTGTAATATCTGATAATTACACAGATCTTTTTCAGATTTTTGATGCTATCATTGATATATTACTATATACATTGATATATTACTCATTTCATATTTGGAATGAGGCAAACTGATGCTTATTTTCTGCATAATCAGTAACTGCACTGAACCTTTGTTGAGTGACTTTTGTATTAGGGTATGATCTGGATGTAGTTACCTTCATCTTCAGCTGGTCACATAATCTGTCTGATAACCATGTATAATTACTTTAAATTGTTCAGTCAACTGGGCTAGTTACAGTATTGATAACACTATACTGAAAAAGGCTATCAGAAGAATTTCTCCAGTTTTCACTGTTAAAATCTACTTTGAGCTGCCTATTTTTAAAAATCTAACACTTTGAAAGTGCAAAGTGGTATAAAAAATATAGCGTGGTAATTATTTTATTTGTTTCTTAGAAAACAGTAACTGAAGTTACCAAAATTTTATTTGAATGGATCCATTTTGACAGTTAAAATACTTTTTGCAGATAGCTGAAATCGCAAAAGAAGCTGAAACAGAAAGAAAAGCAGAAGCTGAGAAGGCTGAGTAAGTTATTTTTACACAATTCTTGTTTAATTCCTTGCTACTTCCTAACACTAGATAATTTGGCCAGAAAGAATCCAAGCAATGCTCAGTGTTCAAAGCACTTTATGTACACTTTGTGTCATCAGTATTTTGAAAAGCAGCACAGTCCCTAAGAAGTGGCAGGCCGTCTCAGTGGGCAACAAAATGGTAATCTGATTTTTGTGGCCCTTGACAATTCTGCATATATAAATCTGCCATTGTCTTCTTAAAAATTCCCATAACTGCCTTTAAAAATGAGCATCAGTCTTGAAAAAAAACTCTGCAACTTGTCATTACTGCTATTTACACTTCCCCTACTACCCACTATAATTTTCACACAACAATAGTCGATCACTGAAACACAAGATTTGGCTAACCCAACAATTTTTATTATTGCTGTTTTATCTGTTCTCAAGTTGTGAACTTGACAGCAAATACATTCCTTTGTCCAGTCATCCTACATATGACTGCCTTATAATCGGCCTTGCTTTAGCAGCATCCTACTTTTAAGGGGCATGCTGTCTTTCTGGACTTGCAGCCACATTGTATGCTTGCAGCCTGATGAATGCCCTTAAAATATTCATAGACACACACAAAAGATCTCCTACAGATTCTTACATATTCAAAAACTATACATAATTTTTTTGTTTTCTATTTTGCTTCATGTTTAAAATGTCTACTTGAGCCTCGTTTCTGCCAAAGTTGATTTTTTTGTGTGCCATTGGGGTCAATATTTTAGGACCAGATACACTTTGTATAGCTTGTCTGAAAAGTATCCTTTTTTTTTCCATCTGTATATATATTTTTCTATGTGTGTTTGTATGCCTACATGTATATGTCTGTGTAGATAAACATATGTATGTCTTACATGGACAAGAACATGTACACATATATGTACGCTCACACATGTGTGCATTTAAATGGGTTTTTTTTGTTTTTTCCTGTTATCTCGTTAAAGTATGCCATCAACACTATCTATGATGGTTAAGTATATTTTCATTTCCTATCTGTTACCTTTCAGGCTACGTCTAACATACTTCTTCAATTAAAAAGTCCCCTTCTTGCATTTTATTATCACATAATTGTTTTGATATGATTTGTCTCTCTTCATTCCCTGCAGGGATGTTAAGCATACTCTTTTCATTGTTTAGAGCACTTTTGGTAATTAAAAAATGCATTGAAATTCTTCTTTGGTTTTTTTGGTACCATGTATCCAAAGAACCTGTTGATGACTGTTACTCAGTATGAAGACAGTAACTTCAAAATAAGCAGTTTCAGAAACTGTTGTTTTATCTAAACCATGTTACAATGTACTATTAAGTTGGTTAATATTTAGGTTGGTCAAATGACCCCTTTTAAAAGTTTTGTTAAATCATATCACTGCTGGGCTTTTTTCTTTGTTGACTGATTTTGGTCTCCCGATTTAGACACTAGTAGCATATTCACCAGTGCTTCAGTGAAGGAATTTATAAATACCTAGGAATTTGCCAAAAATCTCCTGTGCCACTCATTTTATTATTTTAGGCTTTTTCACCTCTTATTTTCCATAAGGATGATCTATTTCTACCTGTGTTATTTTATTGGACTTATTTTCCTTATTCTCTGTTGTCTTCTCTTGTGTGCCATGCTTAATTCTCCTCTCAAGTACTTTCACAGCATATTCAAATTGCTTTCAGCTTAAAAATTTGAGTTTAAATGGCTTACATTTCTGAGGCTGCAACAGGGACTTTTTTTGGTAGAAGATAAACACATTTGTAGACACCCGTCAAATGATTCCTCCTGTAGTAGCAGTGTGATAGTGTGAACCACATACTGCATTTCTTTATCCTCATGCCTAAAACTTCTCAACCACCTTGATGCTTCAACATTCTTTTACATATATGCAAATTCAGCCTTTTTTTAGTTTAGTAACTAAACTCCCCTATTACTACATACAGTCTTGATCCTTAATTTTCATAAAGGCTGTTCGGTGGTGCAGGAGGCATTGATTGTCATCTTCTACACACTTCGTAAGGTATGACCCTCTGAAGCAAAATTCCTTGTTATTACGCATTCATCTCTGTAACAACAGTGAATGCCTTGACTGAAATGAATTCATTTTATGATACTGTGATTCGATTATGATACTGAGTACCAAATCCAAAAAGCTTTATTTCTCTTCTTCAGTTCCAGGCTCAAGAAAGTACACGTGAACTTTTAAAATTTTTATGTTGCTTGTATTGAGTATATGTGTACATCACTGGTTTTGGCAAACATTATCCACTTCATGCTTGGCACAGTTAACTTCTGCCTGGTTTTTGGCTTTTTACCCTTTTGATCTTCCCTCAACAACTCTGTTCTTGCATATCATTTGACACTAAGGTCACTTTTTTTACTCTGGATTTACTGTCTGCCTCATGTCTTGTACTTACAATAATTTTTCTCCCAGTGTTAAAACTAACTTTCAAAGCCAAACTTTCTGAATTGGAATTCTTTCTAAATGAAAGCATTTACAATACAGAAGTTTGGCTAGGTATTTTTGTTTAGATAATTTTTCTTCTAGCATGGAAGATGGTGAGAAACAAGATAAAGCAAAGGAAGTACAATCTGAGCAGCTAGAAGAGGGAAAAATGAAGAAAAAGAAGCGAAGGCATGGACAAAAATTTGAGAAACCGGAGGCTGTTATGGCTAACTTCTTCAAAGCTTTGGAAATCTATCAAACAAAAATGCTTGTAAGTTTTTCTTAAATTGTTTTAGTCATTTATTTTTAATTTATGTTATATAGAACACTTGTTTGATATTGAAGGAAGAAATGTCATCACAAAAGGAACATTGGCATGAGTTTTCAAATGACTGACTGTATTCAGTCTTTTGTGATTTTTGTAATACTTCATAGAGTTATATAAATAAAGTGTTTGTGTGTGTAATTTCTCCTATCTTGGGCTAACAGGACAGATTAACCTCTTGAGCTTCTTGTTAGGGGCTGTTTTCCATAATCTAACTTCTAGAATCTGTAGTTTTATTTTCTATAAGATTTTTCTTTGTGCTTAAAAACATCATATGATGAACTCTCTGAAACCTTCTCAAATACTTTATTCCAGTATTTGAGCATTTATTTTCCAGACTTCCTTCTAGAAAGTTTCCCTTAATCTTCTATTTCAGTCTTCCCTGTTGGAATTTTAAGCCCATTATTTTTAATCACGCTTACTAGGAAATGGGAGAACAGGCTGCCAAGAAATGCCCTTGCTCATTATAACTGGTGTATGAAGGCAACACAATTATGTATTTACTTTCTTAGAAACCTTGCTGCCTACTTTTCTTATCTTGATATTAGCTACAGGCTACCTCTAATTATTTTTTTAATTTTTTTTTTTTTTTTACTTTCAGCATTACTTGGCAAGAAATTTTTATAACTTAAGGTTTCTTGCTCTATTTGTTGCATTTGCCATCAACTTTATTCTTCTGTTTTACAAGGTAAGATTATGCATTGTTCTTTAAATGTTTTTTGGTTACTTCCAGAGGAATATTTAATGATGGTTTCAGGCCTTGATTAATAAAGCCATTATTACAAGCCCTTCAAACATGAATCAAAGCATTTAAATATGAAGTAATTAAAATAATATTTTAAATTTTGTAACTAAAATTTGTGATATTAAACCTATTATGTTTTTATTTTACTCAGGCTGAATGAAAACAGATTTATTTCATTCATCCTTTATAGTTGAGCTTGTGTTTCTAGGCATTTTTTCATTTACTCACATAAGTCTGTTATTGTTTGGATTGTTAATCTTGTCATGGGACATTTGAAATCCAACTAAAATAACTCAAATGTCAAAAACTGTTGCATTTTTTTCTCTCATTTGTTTTAAAGATACTGAGAGACTTCAGTTCACCTGATTATCCTCAATGATTATGTTTCTGCTTTTTCTGAAGAACTTACTGACTATGTTCATTTTTGACTGGGAAGTAGTTTATACATAATTTCAGAATCAGATTAATGTCTCAATTTAGCTAGATGAGCTCATATGTTTTAGTTATACTTAATTTGTTCTTAATTTTTTTTCCACACCTTTCAGGCCTGGGCTTTGGCATTTTGGGGGGGAGTGCTTGCTTTATTTAATTTCTTTTTTTCATATTTTTTCATGAATTTAGTAATCTCTAATGAACAACAAATGTATTTTTTTTCCCATTCTGTGTTTCCATGTGAGAGTATAATTCAGTTTTCATATTTATTTGCACCATTTTCTTTGTTGTCATTGCCAATATGGTTGTTAGTGACTGTTGTCATGAAGATATTTCTGTACTGGGATGGGATTTAATTGATTAGTACGAGTTTTATTGCTATACGTTTCATAGTAGGCTACAGTTCTTTTTTTATATCACTGATGAAGAAGGTTATACATCCACACTTTAAACTTAATCCTAGGGTTTTACCTGCATCTACTGAGTTGTTTCAGTTTCTGGTGTATAACCCAATAATACAAAGTAGAACATCTTCAGCAGCCTTCACTAATTTTGTTCCTGAATCTTCACAACCTCTATCCATGAAAAGGAGTAGAATTCACTAAAGACAACTCCGATCCATAAAAGCCTTATGTTTTCTCCTTTCCTTACAGATTTAAAGTCCATAAGAAAAGTCCTTGTTTATCTTTATCCTGGAATCCATCCCTTTTGATTTTCCCCTTCTAGATATAGGGTGCAAGTTGCAATGAGCTGATGAATCTTGTGTTTTCCAATATTACATTTTCTAGTTCTGTTGTTTACAACCAAAAACTTCAGAGAAGACAAAAGCAGCTGGCTGAACGTTTGGTCTAGAAGTAACTGAATCCTGGTCTCAAATATCTTGAAAAGCAATTCCTACAACACAGTTATAGTCTCGGAGACAGGGCAGGTAAAGACACAAAAGGCTCTTGAAAACTGGGTAGAATGTATGTATTCCACCCCATATGGTTAGAGAAGATGGACTTCAAAGGTATATGCAGAAGTCTGCTTTTGTCTATGCCAGTCCTTTTCTCCCCACTCTCTTCTGCTTTTCGTTGGGTCTTGTGGGTCAGCCAGCAACCCATTCTATTGCAGAGCAAGGGCAAAAGTTTGTATTTATCAGTTCAAGTCCATCTATCATAGATAGGAAAGGGTCAGTGGGAGCCAAACAGGGCTGAACAAGACTTCAGCTTTCAGATAAAGCTGCCAAAAGAAGGGTGCTTAGGCTTTTATTTTAAAGGCCAGATTTTTAAAGTTGCTGGAAGAATTTAGGGCAGTATGCCAGCTTTATGGCTTGTGGTATTTATGAAATACTGATTAAATACTGTATTAATTTGTAAGCTTTAAACTAAGTCATGAAATAAAAATTTATGGACAATGTACAAGTTGATAACATGAGAACTTTGTTTCTTTCTAGACTCCAGTAATCAGGAACAATGTAGATTACAAAACAAACCCTAAACTCAGTCACGTTGGATAACCCTGTCATTGCTTGGTTCTTCCAAGAGAAGTTTTTGCATACCCTTTTAGTTGTTGGTGTTGGTTTTGCTATGGCACTGTTAAAGGAGAGATTTGTAGACTGTCATATGCCTGCACTTGCTTTTCCTGGATACTCTTTTCAATGACATGAGATGATGTGGAGACTTCTGCTGTGAAAATGAAGGGCATTACTGTTCAAAGCTAATGCTCTATCATATTCCCATGAGCAGACTTTGCAAAATCATTTGTCATTATAGTAAAGGAAGAGCTTTTAAGTTTATAGTGTGTTTTCAATGTGCTTATTTTCTCTCAGGTGACAGAAGAGCCACTTGATGAAGTAGAGGAAGACTCTAATCTCTGGAACTCTTTTGATGAAGAGGAAGAGGAGGAAGGCATGGTGTTTTTTGTTTTAGAAGAAAGTACAGGTTACATGGCACCTGCTCTCAGAGCATTGGCAGTTATTCATACTATCATCTCCTTTGTCTGTGTGATTGGATACTATTGTTTAAAGGCAAGTTCTGAATTTTATTACTAATCTATTATTTGTTAAAGAACATCGGCTATGTCCCAAAGAGATTTTTGGAGCTAATACCTAGTTGTTTACAAATTCTCACTATTCAATATGTAGATGTTTTCCTCATGTACTCAGCCTGGCAGAGATGGAGTTAACTTTCTTCGTAACAGTGTGTGTGTTTTGGATTTGTGGTTAAAACAGTGTTGGTATCACATCCACCTTTTGGTTATTGCTGAACAGTGCTTGCACAGTGTGAAGGCTTTCTCTTTGCTTCTTTGCTTTACCCACTCTGTGCGTGCCCCACTGAGTATGTTGGGAGGGGGCACAGCTGGGACAGCTGACCTGAACGGGATATTCCATACCATATAATGTCATGCTCAGCAATAAAAACTGAGGGGAGAGGGGCTTGACTTCCAAGGTGGCCATTGCTCAGAGACTGGCTAGGCATTGATCTGCTCGTGGGAGGTGCTACTGTGATGTTTGGTCTTATATAGTATTATAAAGAGTACTTAATACTCTAGGTAGATATCATGGTTTCTAAAAATATATAAACCATGACAAAGACGTCCGCTGTCATTTTCATAGGTCCCTCTGGTTGTATTCAAGAGAGAAAAGGAGGTAGCTAGAAAGCTGGAATTTGATGGACTATACATAACTGAACAGCCATCTGAAGATGATATTAAAGGACAATGGGATCGCCTGGTTATAAATACTCCGTATGTAAAATTAAATGGTTATATATAAACTGTTTATAAAAATTATAGCTCATTAAGCCACTGACCTAGAACCTTCCCTGTCCCCCTGCCACCTAGTTCATCTAAAAGAAAGGCATTTTTCATCTTATATTGGATGCTACAGTAGTAGATTCTAATGTGAAATCCTGTATTATCTGTTTATTTAATAAATACTATCATAACATGTATATTCCACCCCCTTCTCATTTTTCTAGGGTTTGCAAGGATTGTGCATCTTGCCTCGCAAGCTGTCTGCAAGACATTGCACATATTAGTCACAATTGAGAAAGTTTTAAAAAGATAACTTCCATCCTTTTCAGTGACTCAATTTCACATTCGTATTGTATAGCAGTATTCCCCTGCCTTTCTTTCCCACTTCTTGCTAACAAAATTTGTATACAACAAGAGAAGCAAATCTAGTATAAAATAGCAATCCCAGAATTTGAGTAGGTCTGACAGGAATTAGTGTCAGGTTGTATGCAGTAGCAAATACTGTAGTAGTCATACACTGATTCTAGGAGACTCACCTGCTGTTCTGTGAGTGAATGATACAAGTGTAGGCAAGAAAAAGAAAAATATCAGTAACCTGCAGCAGTGTAGGACTGACACATGGAAATATAGCAAGTCAACTCTCTTCTCTTGAAACAATGCCTTGTCTACAGGCTATTCTTCAGAATTTACTCTTTCAAAACAACTTGAATCATGTTTTGGTACTAGTATATCTAGGCTTAGATTCCTGTCTTTCCCTAATAGTATTATAATTTAAGGACAGTAACAGAAAGCTGTAAAAGAACAGTTATTTATAAGTCACAAAGTAGTTGTGGCTGGTATGTGCAGGCATAAGTAAGTATTTGATAAAAACAAGTCAAGACAAAAAACCCCAAGTATTTGATAAAAACAAGTCAACATAGTCAACTAAATGCATCAGTGACAATATGCTGCCAAATAGCCAAAATATCTATCTTATCGTCATACTCAATTTTTGTACGTGATAAATAGTGCCCTTAGTACTTTCATTAAAATTAGAATGTCTAAAATATTGGAAATTCTTGAATGTTTTGTTTTCCTACATCTGAATTTTAAGAATTTTCCTTAATTTCAGTTAGAAATGTAGACTAGCACATATTATTAAAGTTACAATAGAACGTAATTGGGAAACTGGAGAGCTTGCTTAATTTCCAGCCTATTTCTTTAACTATTGATAGTAAGCAATCTAGACATCCAGTAAGTTTATCCTCAGCAAAAACAAGCATGAATTAATGAGATATATTGTCAGCTTATCCCAAACGACATGCTGTACAGCCTGTTCTCAGCATGTTGCACTATCTACTGAAGTTGAATAAAGGATTAAGGCTAATTTAAGCAGACTAATCCTTCCCTCTAATGTGAACCGACTCTCGAGGTTTAGTGCAGGTATTGTACCATCAGGATAACCACTGCTGGAGGGTACCCAGTGCTGTGTGTATACTGAAATGTGCTTTCTATAAGTGAAAAAAAGAAAAGTAATTAAAAAGGCAAAAGAGGTACCCTGATAAATGCAGCACCGTTAGATGTTTGTGGTAAAAGAGATTGGCACGTCAGAGATATACTTTGCTTAAAAGTCTGAGAAATCAAGGAAAGAAATAATATAGAGCATTGGACCAGAATACACCGTCTGAGTCACTGGAACCATTTGCCTTTATCTGAAGTAATTTCATGCAGAACTTCAATTCAGAAAAATAAAAAATTGAGCACTTAATAGTAGTTGGGAAGTTTGCCTCGCATCCCAGCAGAACAGTGTTCTGGAATCTCAGTCTTCTGATGTTATCTTTAACTTATATCAACTTAATTAAACTTACTAATTTACCTGTTTATTTTACCAATACTGTCCTTTAGTTCAAGCAGCTATTTTTCTTCTTTACCTTCCTGCATATTTGCTCAACTCAGTGTTGCATCCAGGAAATGGGGAGAGAAAAACCTTACATTTTGTAGTTTTTCCTGCTAATTGGCATTCTTCAAAACTGACATAATATACAGTAAGACTGTCAGAATGAGGAACTCCTGGGCACTGCTATTCATAAGACAGTTCAAGAACAGTATTTTTATGATCAAGTTGAAGATCAGGGAAATGTCACTGATAAGAGAGAACACTATCTTTTTTTCCTGCAGGTCAAAGCTGATGTATTTCCTAGTGTCTGTTGTAAGATCTCCCCTGGATAAAACTGGTTGCTTGCTGAAGCATCATGGTTGCTCACTAATCTCAAAAAAACCAGCAGGGAATGATCAATAAAAGATATCCTGATACCTCTTCAATATTTCAGATTTACTGCTTCATTTCTTTCTCTTTTGTATATACAATAGCTTTTCTTTTAATTACCAGTGTGGGCATGGCTGCTCAGAGGCAGATGATGCAAAATGCTCTCTAGCTGAACTGTCTTGCAGCTTTAGAATTATAAATGTTTTTTAACCTTGTCTTCTTCTGGGATGTCAGATCCAGTAACAACAATACGATACACCTGACAGGAAGATTACCACTAACCCCTGTTTTTGCCAAATGATCTTGGCAATTTTCTCGAGTTTTTTTAGTATTTTTTTAATTTCAATTTTATCTTGGCAAACTGTCACTAGTTCCTAAGTGTTCAGCCTCTATTTGAAATGTAATCCAGTGAACTTAAAAATTATTTATGCTACAAGACTCTCTTATTTTCCTCTGTTTCCTCCTCATTGTCCGTATTGATTTTATGGCTAGCAGCAATAAAGTATTTATTTAGGAGATGAATGGTATTACAGTGACTACCCTGCTATTATTGAGTTGTTAGGCTCATTAGGTGATAATATTTAGCCTGCTGTCCTTTTGCAGCCAATCATATTTATGGATGTGAAAAAAAAATAGGGGGGGGGGGGAAAGAAGATACTGCAGCGAATGATGATTAATAGCAGCTGTTGCCCAAAAGAAAAGAAATTGTTCTTGTAATACAAAGGGCAGTATGTGAGTGAATTCTGTAACAGAATCTGCAGTGATCAGGATCATGGTATTTTATTTGGTTGTTTTTTTCTTTCCCCTAACAAGTTAAATAACTTGAAATATCTTTGCCTTATCTGTGTAGGTCCTTTCCTAACAATTACTGGGACAAATTTGTAAAACGGAAGGTAGGCTTTTTATATTTCTATTATGTTAGTCATAGCAATAATCCACTATTCAGTTAATTCAGATATCTATGTGTAATATACTTCTGTACACATAAATATACAAATAATTGAGAATTGAAATTTGTTTTATGGAAGTCATTGTTGTGGTAAATGTCTCGGTGAACAGGCAGCTGCAGTGTAGGTGGGAGGAGGAAGGAAGACAGAAAGCTGTGGTTTCCCTCCTAGACTCAGGCATTCAAAATAACTTTGTGCTGTCAATCAGCCACGCAGGTCTAATTTACAGTCATTGTCATCTTTAGGATATAAAGCCCCCTCATCCCCCTAAAAAAAGAAAAATATGCCAGCTTAAATGATGGCAAATTATACATAAGCTTTCAGATAATAGCCTTTAATGCTTCTATTTTTCTTTTTTATGCTCCCCCTGCCTGGCTTCCTGGGAGTTCAGACTGTTCTAGTAGTGTTAATTGCAAAAGACTTTTTTTTTTTTTTTTAAAATTTCTGACAACTACTGGCTTAAAGTAGGGTGAATGTCATCAAGGTCTTTCTCTGAGCAAAAGCTTCTCTTCTTCCATTTTTAGGTTATTAACAAGTACGGAGACTTATATGGAGCAGAGCGCATAGCAGAACTTTTGGGTTTGGACAAAAGTGCCCTTGATTTTAGTCCAGTGGATGAGAGTGAACCAGAAGAGGCATCTCTTGTATCATGGTATGACTTCTGAACTTCACAGAGGAATTATGTGTTCACATAACTTCACCGTCAAAGACAAACTGTAGTGATGTTTTCCTCGGCATGGAAAATTCAAATGGAGAAATCTTCCTAGTGTGGAAGTAAAACGAGAAAGCTTTTTGTTTGTTCTAAAACATACTTATATTTGTGTTATAAAAGTAAGAAAAACAAATCACACGAGTTGATGCTGGCTGATATAGTTGGGCACTCTTTTATTTTAAACAACAATCAGTGCGGCAGTTCTTTAGGTATTACAGCAAAGTTAGTTTAAAACCAAAGGACTGAAAAAGTATTGATAACAAATATCTAGACGCTAGGTACCTAGAAAAAATTCAGAGATGTTTTTCTGTCTTAATCCATCAGTGAAAATGAGAGTTTGAAAGTGTCCAACTCCCAAATGTTTTAGGCTCCTACAAGAGTTTGATTTCCTTGATACTTAAGGCACAAAAGGAGAAGGATTTCTGTTCGCATGTCATCTAATGGCTAATAAAATATTTAGAATCTTGCAGAAGGCATTACCTTTTCTCTTGGTAATTTTGACAGAACACTTATCTCTTGAATTCAAGCAACTCGGGTTCCACGTTTCACTATGCACATCTTAATTTTTGTAAGTCTGGAATACGGCGGTATCACTCCTACTGAAATTGTTCCACCAGTTTCAGTGATTTAGAAACTGTGTATGGGTGCTCAGAGTTAATGAATACTGTCTGAAAAATGAAGCACCTACATCACTCAAAAAATAAACAGCTAATGTGTAACACCACCTTCAGCAAACAAATGTGAAGTGCCAAAGCTAGTTTGTTGTTTATACTTGCAGAATTCAATACTTAATTTTGACATTGATGCATTTCAAAAATTTTGTATTTCCTAGGTTAAGCTCCATTGATACAAAGTACCACATCTGGAAGCTCGGAGTTGTTTTCACTGATAATGTGAGTACGTTAGCCTAGAAGAATATGCATTAATTTACTTTAAATATGATTGTATGTCTTCCACCATCTATTACAAAGCTATTACAAACATATACAGATAATATTGCATTACAGAGCCATTTTAAAATAGTTTTTTCCGTCTTGTGTTGTAGCAAAATGCTTTCATTTCTGTTAGAATTTTCTTTTTGATTCTAAAGGGCAATATGCACCTCCACACCATTAGTACAATGTCAGCATTTTGGAAGTTAATGGTACATTCATTTAATTTTCTAGAAATCAATCTAGTGACCAAAGGTGTCTTTTCTAAATTCAAGCACAGTCTACAGAAAGTTATCCTTTTTTATTCTTGAATCATCTGTTTGACATAGTTGGTTAATTCTTTTCTTTCATACCTTCTCCTTTGATTAGGACCACGCTTACATGAAAATTCCATTTTTTGTGAATCCTCTTTTTGCACACTCTTGAGCATTCCCAAACAAACAAGAAGGCCAAGATCAATCAAGTGAAGATGTATAAATTCATTGTATATTAAAAGCACAGTGAGCCATTGTTTTTCAGTAAGAGCTTTCACATCAAAGTGGTTTCAGGTTCACTGCTTGCTAAAAGAATAAACTGTATTATTGTGCCTTAGGTTTCCTGGGTGTCCTGGTTGAAGTGGTCTGAGACTTAAAAAGAGAGTAAAGTGTCTCAAGAGTAATACAATGCATTGTCTCTCCTCCAGAGTCAGTATTTAAAATTTAAGTACTGTGTAACAAGCTCCCCAACCAAAACAGTTTTAAGGTAGGGAATTTTGAAGTTAGTAACATATATGCTGAAGGCTGCATTTAAATATGTGAAGATAGAGGTCTCATTAACATAACTAAGCAATAAACACTCCTTAAATGAACAGTGGAGATGACAAGAGACAGAGTAAGACAAGTCTTTTTGAACATGTAAAATAGACGTATTACATTCAGACTGCGATTCAAATCAGATCATGATAGTACTTAATTTGAGTGACTGAAAGAAAGCTATATTCTGGATCCAATAATGCACATTAGCACCTGCTAACATTCTGCCACTTTTCACTTTCTCTGCAGTCGTTTTTATACTTAGCTTGGTACACGACAATGTCTATCCTTGGGCACTACAACAACTTCTTCTTTGCTGCTCATCTGCTGGATATTGCTATGGGTTTCAAGACATTGCGAACCATTTTGTCTTCAGTTACTCACAACGGCAAACAGGTTAGTGCTACATGCAAGGGTTTGGAAATGAATGCGTTTTGTAAGAGTACTGGAAAAAATCTTGTGGTACCAGGAAATACTGGAATGCAATCCATTTTGATTATGATTGGATTAAAGAATAGATCCCATTGTGTCTTCTGCAGCACATTTAATACATGTTAAATGCTTTGAAATTATAATAATCTATACCCACAGACTGGTGATAGCTAAAGAAGTTTTGTACACAATAGAAAAATGCATCATTTTAGAAAAATACAAGAATATGAATTATGACTTAACCAGCTCCTTCTCTATGCAATATGATGAACTGATTGGTGATAACTAATAAGAATTCACAATCTGTCCTTAGCTACAGCAGTAGTGATGATCTGGACGCTGAGATTTCAATACTTAACTATACAGGTGTGGGCATTCTGCACTGTGGAATATATTTATATATCACTTTGTCATGCAAAAATCAGATTAATAAAAATCTACTTCCAAAACTAATTGTTGAAATTTTTGCAGGGAATCATTCCCTGATCTCTGAAGGCTCTATGTTCCTAACTAGCATACCAACAAAAACAAGCTTGTCAGTAACACACTTTTTAACTTACATTTAAGAAATCTAACAGAATTTCCCCAAAATTTAATTTCAAACATACACATTCCATTCCTTCTCAAATACAGTAACATCTATTCTAAGCCCACTCTTACACTCCGTTAGCCTTGTCAAAACACTTTAAACCACATAACGTTTTGGAAGAGGCATTAGAATATCCTCTTAGCTTAACTCCGATATATTCTTTGTCTTTGCTTAATCCTTTTTTCAGCAGAAATTGACCAATGAAAGTTTCTTCCCTTATCAGGAAAGGAAGTTTCTAAAATAGTACATATGAGAATGTTTTCAGTATCATCACACAAACAAATGAAATCTGTTTTTAGCCCCTTCATTTTCCTCCAGGATGACCAAAGTCATATTACTTTTAATTTCATGATTGATATATTTTCTTTATGAGATTTTTCTAAATGTAATACGCAAAACTGAGCATAATTGACAAAACTGTTTCAACTCAAGACCACAGCTTTTAGTATACATTCTTAACAAGCGAAGATTAGTTTTTCTAAATCCTGTTGCTTTTCTTGCTAGTAGATACGAACACTGAAAGACAGCTGCAGATTTTTCAATTGAAATGTTCACTTCAGGAGCGTACTTACAGATCTGCAGAAAGTGATAAACTGATGATCAGCTTGTTGTTCAATACTCTTACATTTCTTTTAAGAGAGTAATACCAATTGTTGCACTTTTTAAAATATGTAGCCTTTTAACTCCTCTCCAGAGCTGCATCTTATAATGACAACTCCAACAAACAATATAATCTAGTCTTATGAACTGCTAAACTTTTTCACCTAAGGATTTTATCTGCTTAAAAGCAGGACCTGGAAAGTACTTACCCTTTGGTTATCTAAAAAATTTTCTATCCACTTCATCGATGGCTTTGCTAATGAGCTTTGGAAGAGAAAATAAACGATGATAAGTCATAATCAGTCCCAACTGAAATTATTTATCAAATTAACTAAAGGCGTTTATTTTTATCATTTAATTTTCACTGTATATCCAGTTTTTGCAAGTTACTCGTATTTAACTTTTAAATTAAATAGTGGAAACGTTTCTCCAGTGATATGTAATTCATATGCATATAGCTCAGAAAGATGGAAACAACTTCATTTTCTTGATACCATTTTTCCCTTTGAGTTTCATGTGAGATTAGGGTAAAGTAACACCTCAATGCTGATCCAAGCAACAGGGAGACCTCAAAGCTATCGTAACTACTATCTTTAGTTTCCTTATTAGGAAAGGTACAATATGATACATTTTCAATACTTAAGGCAATACACTGAGCTAGCGTATCTCTTCTGACAGAATGAAATTGAAACCTACTTTCATGTCATGTCTCCATACACAGCTTGTGCTTACTGTAGGACTCCTCGCTGTAGTAGTATATCTTTACACTGTTGTGGCGTTCAACTTCTTCCGCAAGTTCTACAACAAAAGTGAAGATGAAGATGAACCAGACATGAAATGTGATGACATGATGACGGTAACTAGCATGCTTCAAATTTCATCCTGAATTTTCAGGTGGATACTTAAGATAAAATGTTAAGCAAGGAGCGATATGTTTGTTGTTAAATCCATGGGTTTTTTCCTTCTTGCTATACGTCATTATGAAAATGTGAATGGTCTTGAAATTCCCTCTGCATTCTCCAGTGGTCTAAACACAACAGTAGATAGATGAGACTCACCAGTATAGGAAGATATTCTGGATTTTTCTCTGAAATACTGTCGTGTAAGATTTGCTGCAACTCTTTTACATGTTAAGATGGCAAACCCATAAAGTATATGGAAGAAATTTCATGACAAACTGGTCAGCACAAACCAACCCAATTTGTTCCAATGTTTGCAAGTGTGCAAGCTCTTCCTGTACTTATTTAGGTTATATGAAGTATATTGATGTTATTAGCAATAGTTATAAAAGTCTATTCCAAACTGCTTACAATTAGTAATTCAGTCATGAAGTAAGAAGTCAAGGGTGAGTAGAGAAGGAGGAAATTAAAACTTATTACGGGTGATAATCTAATGCTAATTTCCCTTCTCATTTCCACCTGTTGCCACAGAATGTTATTTATGTCATATTAAAAGATACTCTACAGATACATATTATGGTACGAAGAGGATTTTATTTTCTTACTGTATACAGAAAACAGCACAAATTCAGGTATTAAAAATGTAACATTCTGAGTCCATAGAATAGTCACTCTCTGCCCTGTGTTATATGTCAAAGATAGAATAAAATACCTCAGGACAGAGGTGTGTCATAGACTTCACAAAATGATCTTCCCTATTCTTGAACTTTCTTTCAAACACTCAGTGCAAGTCAAATGTGCAAATGATAGAAATTATGAAAACTGCCCAAGCAGTATTATTTAACTGGTCCCTCTGTGAGCTGGATACAATAGTCTGGTCATAAAATAGATGTAGGAGTAATTGGAATAATGAAACTGTATTATATTTTAAACTACTCTACCACTGAGCTAAATCAATTCCAAGATACATTTTTAAGTATGGTTAAACTAGTACCAGCATCTTCCGTCAACAGTAAAGTTGCATTATAAAAATGAATGTATTATAAAAATGGATGCATTATAAAAACACTGTTTTGTGTTTGCTTATGAAAGACCAGATTTGTCAGGTTTTATGCTGATTTTTTAACACCAGCATTGCTGTCTAATGGGACTTCAGAACACTAGCTGGGTTTAGAGATTTCTGTTGTTTTTAACCCACATTGTGTGACTGAAGGTGGTTTACAAGATTCTGTAGCTGATTCATGGAGGAACATCAGTAGTATATCTCTCCAGCAGAAAATTCCATTCTGATGTACTTACATAGCTTAAATATCCAGATTTTTAAAGATTTTTCCATGAAGACTTACATGTTCTAAAAATATGACACACAGCAACATTTTTGTAAAGTGATTTCTTCTGCATCGAACTGAACACAGGATATGTTTCCCAAATCATAAATAATTTACAATATAGTAAACCAGACATCTAGTACCGCAAAATGAAATTATCCAGAAATCACCTAAACGCAGATAGATCTACCTGTTGTGATTATGTCACTATTTATTTTACGGCAATATTTGCCAACATTTCTAAACTCCATTACAAGACTTTAAAAGAACCTTAGGAATTCACGTAAGGGGTAGAATAATAGTTGAATACAGTAACAAATACAAGAAAAATGCCCCCCAAATGGTCTTAGTCTGTAAGTAAGACCTAGGGAGAGAGTAACCGCTGATGCTGACTTCCCCTCTTAGTAAGTGTACTTGAAGATGTTACCACATTAGTTAAGACACTAACAGATTTTTGGTGCAGTGTGGAAGGATTGTCACACCTGAGGAATGGTATTACGTGTTCTTTGTTACTATAACTTGTGAAGAGAATTAGCAGAGCAGAATCATTTTAAAACAAGAAGAAAACCCACACTCATTCATGGTAAATATATCTGTAATTTTCCTCTCTCTTTTTTAGTGTTACCTGTTCCACATGTATGTCGGTGTAAGAGCTGGTGGTGGCATTGGAGATGAAATTGAGGATCCTGCTGGAGACCCTTATGAAATCTATCGAATTGTCTTTGACATCACATTTTTCTTCTTTGTCATTGTTATCCTACTGGCCATTATTCAAGGTACCATCACTTACCTTAGTAGAGACTGTTAGAATTTAGTTTACTTAAGTTCTGCAACGTATCTAAGCCATATTTGTGTTTGAGGTAAATTTAGCCATATTGCTATAAAGACTTATTTCTGAGCTGATAAAATCATTAATTCTGAAAGTAATAATTTTATACTTAATTCAGAAGTAATGGATTGTCCCAAGTACTACATAAAGCACAACAAATATAACTTACCTGGGTTACAGTGTTTAGAAGCACTTTGACAACTATCCAGCAATGACGCAGCTTGTGCAGGATCACTGTTCTTCCTATAATAACCATTTAAACTTGGAGAGCCTTGCTTTTAGACACTCTTCACACCTTTAGTTTGGAACCACCACAGTTGGCTGGGGAATGGAGATTTTCCCCTTGGAAAGGGGAAATGAAATGGAGAAAGTCACCATGGCCACATACCCATTTCCTCCTTTATTTAGAGGATGATTTGCAGTTTTAATTGGTTTGCAGTTGTGAATTACAGAGAACGAGACCTCTCTTCAATGACTGTCAGTATTCAACACTCATTGTATAAACTGACCTAAGGCTGTTTGTTAGGAAAAACCACCATTTTATGGCAATTTGGTGGCAAAGAAAAATGTAATATATACTAAGAAAAAGTTATGAATATCACTCCCCAAAATGATCCAATTATATTCTTAATATGTTGGAAGTAGAGAAATCACGCTTCAAATGTGATGTATCACCACAAACTGGCCAGGGGGCCTGTGGAGCAGAGTCGTCTTTGTTGAGCAAAAGTTGGGATACAAGGATGAGAACGAAAATTAAATTCTTTCATGGGAACAAAAGAGATCAGATTATGGAAGCTTAAGTTGACCAAAAGATAAGTACAGAAAAGCCTTTCTACTCTCAAGATTGTACTTCTATGTAAGATAAATTCTTACTGCTAGGAGTGCAGTGTAAACAAATGTTAGATGTCTGGAAATTGATAGATTGTACCTTGAATTGTTCAACCTAGACATACGTATGCTAAACTCCAAAGACAGTGGAGGACGTCTGACAGACATTACTTGAAATACGAATATTGCTAAGTACTGTAGTGTTGCTACTTTTCCATTTGAAATAGGTCTGATTATTGATGCTTTTGGTGAATTAAGAGACCAGCAAGAACAAGTGAGAGAAGATATGGAGGTATGAGTAAGCATACTACATTTTTCATTACTCCTAATCACCTGGATTGTTACCAGTTAAAATCCATTTGTAACCACAACTTGTGTTTCCAGACCAAATGTTTTATTTGTGGAATCGGCAATGACTATTTTGACACAACCCCACACGGCTTTGAAACACATACTTTGCAAGAACACAACTTGGCAAACTATCTGTAAGTATATTTTACTACTGGAATTACGATAAAGAGACCTTTCAGTTCCAGAGTAATTTAGGTGCACACATTGCTGACAATCCTAAGACAGAATTTTGTAGAACTGAGGAATATCTCCATTCCTTTCTAGTCTCCCCTCCTCTACTCCACAGTGCTGGTTATCTTTAAAGTGCTCACCTTACACATGAGCTACCTTAGTGGAATGAGACCTGAAGGCACACCAACTCCTTATTCCTTTGGAAGGAAACCCAGATATGTGGAGTGATTGGCAACAACGGTTTAATAAGTTGCTTTAGTTTGGTAGTTTTGATTGTGACTTCTGGGGGCTTGGTAACGCTAATGAGACCATTGAAAATTGGCCTCAATTTGACAAAAAGAAAACCCAAAACATCAAAACAAACAAACAAAAAAGCATTTCTGGAAGATTCCTGAGAGTTATGCTACAAAAAATGTACAAGTCTGATCCTATAGTTCTTTAGTGATAGTGCAGCTTTCTGAAACCTCGAAGAAATCAGGAGTTGTATGTGTTTACTGCCCAGACTCCCAAAACAGTGATCTTCTATTTTCATTAGTAAATACAGAGCAGATCAAAGAGGATATTTAAAAAGTTAATTTGGTGGCATTAGTTACTCATACAACAATGATAATTGTATGAGCATTTTGCTGTCAGAACCAACTTCTAGCTTACAGAAGTCTGGCTTTGGAATACTGCATCTAAACTTTTTAAATCAAAAAAAAGTGTGCCTCCTGGAATGGAGGCTACATTATTCCTTGCATAGCAACTGACACTGCAAAATCAGTGCACATTACTTTTGTGAGGCAAATTTCCATTAACATCCACAGTTTTACCAGTCTACAACCTCCAAGCTTTTCTTACTCTATTGAATTGCTTAATTGGTATATGGGAACCTGTAATTCACAGTAAATTTAAAATGGCCATTTCCTTAATATTAGAATATGTAGTGAACAATCTTTCTAACCAGGTTGCCCTTTAATTAGACAAATGTTAAAGTCGGTATACATTGCTTTTTTTACAACGAAAGCACATACCAAGTTTAATTCCAAATGCACTGCAATCAAAAGTGGCTAACCAAGAGCTGTGTTACATATACACAGACCAGTGTTAGCACTGTGCAGCATTCCTAGTTAGTTCACGCTCTCTACATTTGAGTGAGCACAGGGATCTAAGATAGATAGGCTCAGTTTATGAGCTATATGGCATGAGTGTTTGGAAATCTTGGTGCAGCTGAATATTTGTTACACTTCTAACTTCTTGCATAGTAGCCATAGTAATTTCTTCCAAGGTGACATGTTGGAGCATATGTGTATAGGAGTTGGCATATGCCTAATTCAGGTACTGCTTCTAGCACTGAAATGAAGAAAATGCTAAACCATGTTTTTCCACTTCTACAGATTTTTACATCTGTTAGCACTTCCACAGGAGAAGTGCTGGAGGATAGAATTTTTCTCCTTTAACATAAGCACTTTAGACACCTAGCAATATCATTACTTTTCTGGTTGGCATAATCTCCTCACGTACCCTGGTCTAGGAAAGGTTAGGCAGAGATGTTACATTTTCTGCATTAATACCTGCTTCATGTGCTTGTTTCAGGTTCTTTTTAATGTATCTCATTAACAAGGATGAAACGGAGCATACTGGCCAGGTGAGTAGAAAATAAGTATCTTTCAACATTTTTATCTTCTCCAGCCTTGTAGCTGTGTACCACCAGGTGGAACTGATGTACCACCAAGGAGTGGAGATGTGTCCACCCTCCCTGAGAGTCTTCTGCAAGTGAAAGAAAAGGAAGGGTTAAAAAAAAGGGAGGGGTTGGGCTGCAGCAGTGTGCTTATTCTACCCAGCACTGAACTGTCAGTAGTAAGTTACTAGTAATCTTACCTCTGAGATGAAACCCTGAAATATACCAGATGTAGTTTATTCCCAAAAGATTAAGTAGTTAAGCTACTTTATTTATAGTCTAAATCCATATATATAGAGAGAGAGATAGGTATATGGATGTGTATGTTTAGTGTTGTTAGGGCCTAAATGTAAATAACATGTAATTAAATCCTATTTACTTTCTTAGTTATGTCAAATGAGAAGCTGTTATGCAAACACTACAGAAGTACCTTACACTTCAAAGTCTTTCAAGCAAACCAAACCACATTTTATATATACACATTGTGTACAGGTTTGCTCTGATATAACTAGACTGATTAATTTACACTTACACAGTTTTTCTAATAGGGCTTAAATTTCAGTAATACTGAATAAAGAGAAGTGCAGAACAATACTTTTACAAACGTTCTTGCGTTATGATCTTTGAGTTTCAATGTGTTCACAGTTCTACTCCATGGTAATAGGCACTGTACCTGGTTATTTTTAAAAGTTTGTCTAGAGCACTAACTGCAAGGTGTCTGTTAAAATAAATACTCTTTATCATTTTCAGGAGTCATTTGTGTGGAAGATGTACCAAGAAAGATGTTGGGATTTTTTCCCAGCAGGGGACTGTTTCCGGAAACAGTATGAGGATCAACTTGGCTAATATCACAAAAGAAATTATTTATTCGTGAACTGTTAAGATCCAGTATACAAGAAAACTTTTCTTTTCGTGGTGTGATTTCACAGCTTGTATTTGCTTTAAATGTCTTTAAACTTCAAGACATACATAAAATTTGACACTATTTCATAGGCTTTTTGTACCTACCACATATGAAACAGGTCTTTTGCTGGAATTTTAATTAGAAAAGAGAAAACTATGCCAGATTAACTAGGGCCTTCCAGTTCAAACATGGTCTAAAATTGTAACAACTTTTTAAAACCATGTCATTAACCTAGTGTTTGGCAGTACAGTTGAAAGGGCTAAAAGGTGTCTTAATTGCACAACATTTGACATTTAAGAACTTGAACATCAGAGGCCATGCCTCAGAAAAAATATTTTAACTAAATATTTAACTAAAATTAACTGCTGTCTGTTTTTCCCCCAGTATTTGCTAGTGAATGTATTAAGATACAGCTTGAAAAGCTTTAAGCAGTTAAAAAGAAAACATTTTCAAGCACTTTGTCGACCTTGAAACATTAAGTGCCTTAAAACCTCTGTAGACATAGCTATGCAAACTTTTTATTTATGTTAGTGTTCTAGGTGAACAGATCCATTAACTGTATTGCTTTTCTGTCCTTCTGTATGAAATTGCACTTGAAGTTTGTTTATATATGACCTTCAATAACAGCCTATTAGATGCTGCTGTTAAAAGATGACATACACTGTATCAAAATGAATACAATTTAAATCTTTGGCCAAAATAAAACAATGCTCTATGGTCACCTGCAAGTAGAGGTTGCTAGGATTATGCATTTTTTTTTTTCTTCTAATAGAAACTGCCCACTGCAATAAACCATTATAAACCAAATATTACCTTTGCTGTCTTCTTTCTCGTATTTCTACAATACAGAGATACGGTGTAAAGATGGTGACTAAAACCACATGTATTCATTGTTCATTCATAGCTTTATTTTAAGGACTACATAGAGCAAGTACAAGCTGAAATAACTGTTTTCTTAGTGTGCTGTAGCCTGCATCTTTAGCAAAGAAAATCCAAACTTCATCACAAATTTTAGACCTTTCTAAGAATATTACTCTTAGACAATTTTCAATCACATGTAAATGAATTTTGGTTGCACAGAAGTTTAGATGCCAACGAAGAAAACCAGGCATTTGGCATACTGAACAAAGTGAAGGAGATAGATAAAGGACGATTCAACTTTCTACTTAATGTTTGCTATATTCAATTATTCACATGTAAGAAGATTTGAGCTTCAGGAAATCATGCTGTCCAGCCAATCTTCAAGCTCTTCCTCAGTAACATTTTTAGATGTACTTTGCTGTTGCTGTGATGTTGTATTCTTCTCTTCAGGCATATCTAATTTTAAAGGGTCTAGAAAAGTGGAAAGAACAGACTTGAAAATCTGGCAACAACTCCATACCAGCTCTTTATCCCAGATCATTTTGCTTTTTAATGCACAACTGACTCTAAACACAATCGCTCTTTCTTGAAGAATAGCAAGTCATATTCCAAAAATAGTAGCAACAATTAAAAAAAAGTGAGGCAGCTTAATAAGCTCAACCAGAGCACTGTGGCTTCCATCTGATTCAAGGCAGGCAGAGCCTGGACTGCAGCAGACAGATTATAAGTGATTCCCCCTACTGTGATCTGTTTGCAGTCCTGTCTGATGCAGAGTTTACTTTAATGTAGGAGAGGAGCAGGAGGCCATAACAGCAGATTGCCCTCCATGATTATTACAGCATGATATGATTCCATATTCTGATGGCATTGTTTTCTTAAGGGATTCACACTGTGCTTTGGAGTGGAAAGCGTGACATACCACTGAAATGAAAGAGCATTTCAAGATTGTCTTCAGTAACAAGGCTTGCTCTATTGCTCATGGTGACATTTTACATGTTCAGTCATCTTGCACTTAATTTTTAAGATGGCAAGAAAATCACGCACAAAAAATCAGAGATGCTAAAAATTGTTTTACAGCATTGTGGACTGGGGAGGAGTAGCAAACCATCTCCATCAAAACTAACAAACAATAGTATAACTTTTAGGAATGCAAACAAAAGGAAGGGTTTGCTGATTTTTCTGAAATATGAAATTTTTTGTATATGTTTTGTTTCCATACTAAACTTAATTTTGTAAAATCAATGCTAGTAAAGTTTGAAAATAGCATTTATAACAAGCCATCAGAAATACTATACAGAAGAATTGACACCTATTAGCACAGGGCTGTTAATGTTACATAAAAGTTTTATCTTCCTCTCACTAAAATTCTCTAGCAGTACATTAATATTTTTTTAATTAAAAATTTGGCTGAATCATAAGACCAATGCTGTTCTGCAGAAGAATTTCTCTTAATGCTTAAAATAAGCTGACAATGGTGACATTTTAGTTCAGCGGGGAATTAAAATTGCAAAGCAACAAATGGGCCAGAACATAGCCCCAGATAAATGAAATACAGTATGACAGAGATGAGGAGAGCAGTACTGTTGACTGACTAATCAAGAGTTCAAAAACATCACCAAAACAGAGAGCAATGGAAATTAAATTAGGGTATGCTGGGGAGAAGAGAAATCTTACCGTTTTCCTTACAACCCATTTTCAAATCTTTCTCAGTTGGTACGTTGTACGATAATGCAGCTGACACGGGTCTGTTTTCTGTATCAACGGGAGCATCTAGATTGAGGAGAAGATCTAGTTCTTCATCCAAATGGTCAGTCTCTTGCTTTGATAGTGGATGAGCTCTCTGAAATGGTTCTGCTGCACTTGCCCTAGGACCATTTTTACTTCCAGACTCTGATGGAGCAACAGCATCACCGACAGGAGGGGAGACCAACACCATTTCACTTTGAGCTGGAGACTGTCGGAACAGAAGCTCTCTCCTCTTGTTGTCTTCAATAATTTTAGATTTCATCTGTGGGAGCTCTACAGGTGTTGATGCCTAAGAGTACAAGAAAGGACTTGATTAACTCCATTTTTACAATCCAAATTAGACAGAATAGTAACTCATGCTTCCTACATTTGATCACTTAAGAAGGTGCAATGAATTTCAGCAGAATTGAATGCAGAAGTGAAAGTAAACTAAAATTATCTTGATGATAATTTTACGGAAGTAACTACAAAATACAAACAACTCCTTTTATCCCTTATTACGGAATATTAGATTGTATGCTAAATCAGCAAGTTCCATTGTTTCACAAATACTTCCTGGAGAGTTACTTTTCTTTAATTCTTCTGTTATGAAATCCCATCAATACTCTGAATTTTGGAATGACTGAAGTCAGAATTTGGCTAGAAGCATTACCTCCCTTCCCTCCGAAATTCCAGTCCTGAAAGCAAACCGTACTACAGGTCTCTGAAAATCAGTTAGCAAAAGTTACAGTATATAGCTGCATATTTTGAAAAATGAAACCAAATTCCAAAACATTATCAAGCAGTGAAACAAGAAATGGAAACTTACTACTTTTAACTGTGGAAGAGATTCGGCTTTTATCAGGATGCCCTGGCATTAATAACACAGCAGCAGATTATCTGGTGACCACATCACCAGTCAGAATGACAAGACAAAGATTAAATGTCATACACACACTTTATAACCCTGATAAAAGTTAAAGAGCATGACTAGAACTCTCTTAAGAAAATTGTATTTGAAATTAACATTTATGTGCAGATGCCCTTAGACATCACATCTGCAGACATATTTGAGCTCCATTAAGAAAAAACATAGTTGTGTCAGTCACAGAAGCACTTCATGCAACTCCAAACAGAAGTAAAATTTCTTCTGTTAGTGTCATTTTTCTTTCTTTTTCCTTGCTTGAGCAGATGGATTTTTTTTTAAGAATTTTGCTTTTCATATTTATGTCTCATCGGTTCTTTTGCCCTTACATGAATATTTTATTTTTCACAGCCTGAAGAAACATTTTTTCCTAATATTCTGTTGCCTTTTTTTTTTCCCACCAGAGCACAAATGACATTTTCTTCACCTGTCTGATTAACAGTTCTACCTGTTCTAACACAGATGTAAGTTTGATTCATGGAATAAACATGTATGTTGATACTAGCTATGTAGAAGGGTAAATCACAATTAAAATAACAGGAAAGAATGTGAAAGCACTTTCCAAATTTTGGTGCAAGCTTTTAACAAGAGAAGCAAATACAAAACCAGTGCAGTCATTCCATGTCAAACACTCCAATACCTGGCTTCAAACTCTAATGCACTACACATTGAAGCATTTTGTTTAAAGCCAACAAAACATAAAAGTGCTGAGAGAAGGGTATCCTGCATTACATGCCATTTAACATGCCAGTCTCAAGAAATGTATTTACTTACAAAATACATTCCACTTATGTTTGAAGACCAAGTTTAAAGTAATCATACTTGCATAGATTGTTTCACTTAAAAATTATTTGCATTTTCTTGTGAAAATTCACAGCATTACCTGTACAAGTTCAGCAGCTAGATTCAACCTCAGATGTAGAGGCAATTCCTGAAGGGCCTGGACCAAAGACTGGCAGTCAACAGAAAGTGCAGATAACTGAAATATAATTCAACACACAGTATGCTTGTATTAAAAAAAAATATGAACTAATAATGAGTTTACATTATGTTCCTTTGTTCCACACATTCAAGGAATGTGAAGAACAATCTAATGAAATACAGAAATTCATAGTTTTAAATTACACATGTACAAAGCAGTTTGGCTAAATTACCATATAAACACCAAAGTAGGAAATAGTTCTGCAAGTTGACATGTGTCGTAAGAGGCTTTTCGAACTCAAACATCTTTTAATCTGTGAAGCTTTCTATGGAGTGGGAATCGCCATTCTTTAATGAGTTGCTACTATTTTCTAAGCAATCAAAGTGTGTAGCTTGTGTGTAGCTGTACAGTTTTTAGTGCCTAAACAACATGGTGCTTTTTATACTTCCCCATCTTTTAAAATGTTGTTTCGATGCTTACAAAAGCAACAAACTATAGTTACATACACTTCTAAAAAGATATTCAAGCTAGATAGTCAAGAAAGATGCTCTACTGCTACCTAGTTGATTAAAAGGTGGAACTGTCACTTGACAGGTATTGAAGTTTCCTTTTCTATTGACACCTTTTTTTTTTTGGCTGTAACTATTAAAAGCAAGTTTACACAAAATGGACCAGCAATATTTGATGTTTTTACAGAACACCCTGGACTTTGGTAGACTTAAACAGATTTCAAGCTCACAGTACAGCAGAACATTCTGAGCACTTTCACCATCGATGAAAAAGGGAATCTGATACCCATCACGTATTTTAAAATCTGACAACAAAATGCTTAAGTTCAGTCTATACTCTCATTTTCATGAAAGCAGAGAAGCTGCTTCTAAATCTAGCTGACTGAGACAAAAATTTGTCCCTCTTAATATGGTATAGACCAACACAGACATTCAGAAGTCTAAATACTCATAAATTAGGAGAGAGTGTTTTGTTCCATATCGTAACTGATTTGTCAAAGGATTTCACACTGCTTCCAAAAGCCAGTCAACAGGATGGCTTTTGACACCTGCACACACAGCAAGAATGAACATCAAAGCCATAGTGTGTTCCAATAGCATATTTACAAAATTAATTTTAAAAAGAAACAGTGTAGTTGGTTTAACAGTTTTTTGTATCCAAATTTGGGTTCTGGTATCCAGTAATTAGAGTAAAGGACCAAACAACTTAAATATCTGATGGTTAGAATTTTTCTTCTTTACTAACAACTTTATTTTACAATGCATTAGTGATCACCACCAAAGATGATTCACTGGTACAAGTAGGTTGGAAAAGACCTTTAAGATCATCCAAGTCCAACCGTAAACCTAACACTGCTAAGTCCACCACTAAACCATGTCCCTAAGAACCTCATCCAAAAGTCTTTTAGATACCTCCAGGGATGGTGACTCAACTACCTCCCTGGGCAGCCTATTCCAATGTCTAACAACCCCTTCCATGAAGAAATTTTTCCTAATATCCAATCTAAACCTCCCCTGGTGCAACTTGTGGCCATATCCTTTTGTCCTATCACTTACCACTTGGGAGAAGAGATCAGCACCCACCTCTCTACAACCTCCTTTCAGGTAGTTGTAGAGAGTGATAAGGTCTCCCCTGAGCTTTCTCTTCTCCAGGCTAAACAACCCCAGCTCTCTCAGCCGCTCCTCATCAGACTTGTGCTCCAGACCCCACACCAGCTTCGTCGCCCTTCTCTGGACACACCTCAATGTCTTTCTTGTAGTGAGGGGCCCAAAACCGAACACAGTATTTGAGGTGCAATGTGAATGAAAATTGCGAGTGAACATGAAAATGGAGACAGGGAAGAGAAGAAGCAGCTGAGGATGAATGAAAAGAGGAATTTGAAGAAATAAGATAACGGAAGAAGGAATTCAATATTCTTAATATCCTTAAATCTCAAGTAGAGATTTCACTAGAAGTGGTGTTTGAATAATAAACAAACAAAAGGATCAAAGCAGTATTTAATAAATTATAAACACTTCAAGGCACAGGTAGTTATTTGTTCAAGAAAATAAGTAGAGGCATACTTTGTTGCTGGAATTGCCATTTTTTTACTGAAAAATCCAAATTACTATTAGCTGCTCGATTTTTAAATTGCAGACTGTGTTCTGAAACATTTTTATTGCATTTTATCAATATATTACTACAAGATGTACTTTTTGTAACAATGAATGATAATATTATTAATAAACTGAAAATTCATTATTGTTGATGTCACTGTTACATTTCCATTCCACATTTGAAACTGATGCTTTGCCATTGCTTTCTACAAATAATAGGGAATGGGAAACATCTAGTCATTCTGCAGCTATTTTTATGCCTTTTCTGCTTTATTTTATTCCATCATAATCACTTCACTTCGGTTTGCAATTCGCTAATCTTATATATAATGTATAGACAGGCAAAGAACTAGAAACAGCTGAGCTAAGAGGCAAAGGCAAGGAATTTGGCAAAGTGGATCTAGGTTGAAAATTAGACCTGGATCCAGCTTTCAGGGAAAAGAAAGATGGGCCAGAAACAAAAAGGAGGTAACAGGCTGAAGACCAGAGACAATGTGAAAAATTAGATAATGCTATGAAACCATCTGGGCCAGGTTTCTAGACTAAAATAAGAAATCAAAGAATGGTAATGGTGACTAGTGCAGCAAACTATTTCAAACTGACATAAGAACAGTGAAAGACAGGAAACAGTTTGAAACAACGAATTTGGATGGGGCAGGATGACTGATTACAGTTTGGTAGGGACAAAGGCAGAAGAACGTGCCCACCATAGCACACTTCACAATGAGTGAGAGCATGGGACTGGCTCCAGAACCGTGCAGTCTCATCACTGGCACCCAGAAGATTATTTGTGAAATCCACTGGCAACATGCAACTTCATTCTGCTCACAATTACTTTAGCCATTCAGAAATTAAAGTGTTCAAATCACCTAAATGCTATGATGACAAGCCTATGAGGAAATTATGAAGAAATTAATATTCTGGATACTGACATCTTGCACACTAAGAGCAGAAGGAACTGATAAGAAAAAATACACAGTCATTGAAAGACTGTATCCCACTGAACAAACATACGATGGTTTAAACAAATGCTGCACTTGGGTTTATTTCCTCATTTTAATTTGACTTTGCAACTTTAATGTACCTTTAAATATCACTTCCCAGGGAATAATTATGGTCAATATTTTAGAAAATACATAGCAAACTTTTAAAATTTGAATACATATGTATGTTTCAAGAAACATTCAAGTGCAGTTTCGCAGCAATTTTAAGAAAAGCTTGGAAGACAAAAGCATTTATCTTGCAATAATTTAGGTGACTTACATGAGGAAGACAGCTGCAGAGATTAAGACACTTTCCAGTATCCTGGTACAGAAAACAGTAGACTCCTATTGCTTTACTCCTTTTTTATTCCAGCATAAAGAATCCACATACAAATAATCTAAAACCTAGTTGGTCCCCTAGTCATTTAGGAGGTGAAGTTTCAACCAGAGGATATCCACTGTTAATTTGAAAGAACTAGAACAAGCTTCATAGTCAAATAGATATGAATATACTTATATAGGGTTTGTTATGGTCATCTTACTAAACAGTTTTCTCATGAATACAGCTGAAAAAGGAAGGCTGACTTGGTATGTCAGTAAAGCAAAATGATAGTCCCTTATTTTCCCTTCACTGGATGGATTTGCTTGTTCTTTTCTTCCAATGTTGCTTAAAAACCTAGCCTGCTAGTCTTCAATATTAAAAAAAAAAAAAAAGGACAAGACCCAAGAGCCTCCAGCATCAGAGACAAATGAATAAAAATTGACAGAATAAAGAGTTCTATTATTGCATTAAACAATTTGTTGTGAAAGCACAACTGCCTAGGTATTCTATGCCAGCTGATTATCCATACAAACTCATTTGAATGATAATTCTGTTACCTGCTTATGGCATATGCTTTCTCTATCCCATTCTTTCTCATCAGCAAATCGGAACTGTGTAAAGGAATCTCCTACAGAAAAGAAATAAAAAAATATATTTTTTTTTAAAAAAAATCACAAGCTCTCTCCAAAGTTCCCAACCCTACAGAATTAAAGTCAATCAATAAACATCATGTCTTCAACAAATTTGCATTTAATTTTAATGCTGCTTGCATTCACAATATTAAAACTTCTTTAAGACAAAGGCCTACAGAAAGGTCTTTTAATCTCTTATTTGCAAAACAGTACTGAAAAAGGCGCAACAAATTCAAAACTGAATGAGGAGGTGCTAGCTGCCATGTCAACAAGCAAGATTCTCATTGAAAAAATCCGATTTGGACAACATACTAGGAATATGTACAGTATTCACAGAATGCATTTTTTACGAACAGCTTTGAATATGCTGTAGATAGACCTCTTATCAACATGCAAATCTCTCTTAAAATGGATTATAAATGTCCTAAAAATCCATTTGTACAGGCCAAGTAAAGATTTCTTGTTGTCTGGTAGCTGAATTCTCCAGACTCTCTCTTCCTTGAACTAGTCTCTACTCCAGCATGTCATCAAAAAAAGGCACTGAACCCCAAACTCAAATTCATATGGATAAAGGACTGAATTCAAAGAAACCTTAAATAGGGTTAATTAAGCCTTAATATGTAACCTTAGTTATAGGATCTTCTAACCTCCTGCGACATACCTCCAAGACAGTAGGAACCTCCTCTTACTATAGGGGGGCTTGGGTTATTATTTTGTTTTAGCTGTGATATTTCTATTGCAGTACCATGCTGGGGTGGAAAAGACAGTCCTATAAATTTATTCACTGAAAAAACACACAAGAACTCCAAGGAACTCTGAAAAATTACTAAGGTCTGTGACAGAGGAAACATGCAAGATTAGGGTTGCAAGATGATGGCCAAAGGTCTAGAGTAACAGAAAGCAAAGACGTTGCTGGTGCAGAGTATGGGACATATGCCTTCTTAGACCATGCAGTTTGAGAACAAATAGCTGTTTCAGGAGCATTACTGGCAGAAAAAACCTGTTAATTATTGCATGAAGGAAATGAAATTTGATCCTGAGAATTTCATATCACCTATAGGTCACTAGGATTTAGTCCAGCAGTTAGTTGAGAAGCAACAGCTCATTCTTTCCCAACCTCTAATAGAGAATGAATGTGCTAGAGGAAGTTTTCAATGGCATTACCAACAACTGAGCATCTTACTTCCATTTGGCTCTCAAAGTCCTAACTGCCATTTTTACCTTTGACAATTCCCGAATCATGCCCTAAATCCCACATACAAAATCTGAAAATATAATATGCTGTCCCCAAAATTGGCTTCTTTTCCATTGTCTGCCTGTCCCAAAACGTAGGGGAGTTCAGCCTTTCAGCAATTTTACTCAACAGTGCAACCATCAGCCAGCTTCTGTTTTGCAAACAGAATGAATAAGCAGCAAAATGGCATAGTAATTGGCATCATTCTTTGCCAAACAATAAAAAATAAAATAAAAAATAAAAATAAAAAAGAGAGAGAGACCTAACCATCTCCCAGCTGGAATGTAAAATTTATTGACCATGGCTTTTTTTTATTATATCTAAAGTTTCTAATTCATTGCATTTCATGTATGCTCGTTGGGTATGCAGTGTACTCATTTACTAATCACACTGTGTACCTGGCATGTCCATCATTGTCATCTTCAGAACTATTCCAGCAAGAAAGTGACCTTCTCAGCTGAGTATTTATATAGATATTGATGACCATTACCATGTCCAGCTTGAATTTGCATCTCCCTGTTTTCGTTAGGTTTATCCAACATTATTCAGCATTACTGGGCTGACACACAAACTTGCCTGATCAGCTAGGCTTTGCTTTACATTCAATGCCTCCAGATATTACTATTTTAAAAACAACCAATGTCAAACAGTACAAGTGCAGATAATTAAAATTCAGCACGGAAATTAAGATTTAGATATCTAAGCAGCAGCCTAACTTTATAAAGGTTTAGTTCATATCACTCACAAACACCAGGTTCCATGATGGCTAGGTATGCTCAGCAGTATGGAAAAATAAAAACCTGTCTTTATGTATCTATCTGCAGATGCAAATATTTAACTTGAGCACTCACAGTTGACTCACTGCTGACAAAGGTGCCTTCCTCCTCATTGCACACAGCGCAATAGTAAATAAATCCCTCTATTTCAAAATATCTAGAATACTGCTAGTAAGTAATAACGAATGCTGAAAATTAAAGAAATCCAAATTCATTCTTCAGTCTCATGTTTTTAAAATGGGTATGAAAATGTGCAAATTCATTTATGTTTTAACAGCTCATATTTTAAAGGCTCAATTTAGTTACAAATGTAAAGAAGTTTTGTTGCAAAGTAATTAAAACAAGCGATCCTCAAAGTCTTCATGCTATTATAACAAATGCATAAGTATTTTCTTCCAATATCACCAAGACTCTTTCTTTCAGTTATTTCTCATGCTGTGTGTCACAGAGGAAATAAAGATTTTTCCTCTGCTCTTATAAAGGACTAAAATTAAATTAAAGGATTAGTCGAATGCTTTCAGTATCTGAGAATGACCAGACGTAAAGCAGCTAAACAAACCTACTTCATCAGGAAAATCCACTGGGATCAAGAGCTGGTTTATGATTCTCCACACTCACGAAGCTGGTAATAACAGATCCTTGGTTTGATATTGTATTGCTGAATTAAAGGGTATGACTTAAACTGTAGTTTAACTAGGCTCTTTAAATAAGTTAACAAAGCATGCCTTTCAAATGGAAAAGCAATAACTACAATTCACAGGAGCACATTTAATGCAAATTAGGTTAATGAGAATGTTGGTCTAACCAATTATCTTTTCACAAATTCCTTTACCCTGAAAATAACTTCCTTTTATGCCATGAATACTAATCAGACATCTTGCAATGACTCAGAGTTCCTTCCAACATAAAAAAATACTTTTCTTCATGTGAATAGTTTTTATGTTACTTACAAATACCACTTGGCCTTCAAATACAGAGTACCTAAAAATAATGCATTCAAGAAAACCTCACACACTGTCTTTGTAACATTCATAATAAGCCTTAATATTCTTTATTGTATAAAATGTAACTTTATTACGAAAGAACAGCAGATCTAAACCACCATGCTTTCCTACCACTTGAATATATTTTAAAGCTAAATCAATCGATTTAAATAGAATGCATGTTTCATGGTCTCATTAGCCCAATTATTTCTTCATACAAATATTCACTGAAAAGCAGAATCAAACAAATCCTACCTGTAACCTGTAATAAATATTTTCTAATCTGTGAAATTATGAGTCTAAAAGCTAAAAAAAATTGAAGAAAAATTGTTTTGAGTAGGAGAACTGACATATCAGTGGAATGATTTTGTGTTCATTTCAACTGTCTAATTCATTAAAAAAAAACATAAAACATTACTGAAGTCAGAGGAAAAATATTCTGTAGTCTTAGAAATTTTCAAATTGCAGGGCCGACAAACAAACAATGTAAAAGCATCCTTCTAAGACTGCTGTGACTGTAAAGAAGCACTGCAAGGGAAAATATAAGACTCTAAACCCATTTCTTTAATCAGAATTTACCTTCTCCTAAATAAGCACCAATGATTTTGATAAACTTATTTGGGGTTTTCCAACCTTGGTTCATCTCCCATTTATTTTATTTTGGGAATTCAAGCCTCTGTCTATAAGTCTGTTTAGTCAGCTAAATCACATGCAATAAATTCATGATGGCAGTATGCAGCTGAACCAAATAAACCACAACAGAAAACTACAACTTCGCTACATTTGGAAAACTAACAATGAGATCTAAAATATCTCAAAAAGCATCCTCTATCTACTACAGTAGTCGAAGTCCTTCCTGAGTTACTGAATTGAGAAGATTCTCTCCAAAGACAGTACATCTTTAGAACAGATTTTAAGCAATTTTGCAAGTTTAACTTGCAAGAGATCCCTTTCTCTCTCTATTGATCCCCAGTTCATCACTATTTATGAAGGATATAATATCAAAACAAGCTACCTGCCTGTTTCACCAGTCTTATTCATGGGTTGCAATAATGCAGGAGGAAACAGGTGTTATTTTTAAGGTGAAAAAAAGAACCAGATCCTCCAATCTAACACTTTTCTGCAGGGAAAAACAATCTGAATTGCAGAGTTTAGGCATGAATAATGCTTAAAATCTTATCCAACATCAATGGTTCATATAAGACTGACCAACTCTTTTGAGGAGTCAGAGGGGAAGGTAAGCAACATATTTTTTCCCTTTTAATAGTGCAAGACTTCATGTAGAAGGTCCAAGAGAAGACAGAAATCTATAGATCAAAGAAAAGGTGGGCACCTACTAAGTCATGTATTTTGAGCTAAACTACAAGCACAAAGAGAAAACTAAAGCTTACCACTCTTTTGGGATGAATTAGGTGTAAGCAAATCTTTCTCAAACTGAAGGAAAATTATGAGGAAGAATTTCTACCCATCCATGCCATGGCTTGCTCTAACTAGGGATTCTGAAACGGCAGGGAAACGGCAAGAACCACAGACTGGGTGCTTTGGAACATCATCGGAACAAAAAGATGTCTTTTCTCCTTACACAATGTTTCCACATAGTGTGATTTATACATATATTATAGATATATAACTAATTAATATATAGTCTATCTACAATTAATGCTGATTTTATATAAAAATCTCTTTGGATAAATACTACTGAAGATTTCCTTTTATAGGACACGTAATGGTTTTCCATTTTTTCTCCTACAAAAGGAGACTTACATATATACAAATTCATAATAAATATCCTTCCAACACTAGGAAATGTATGTTCTGCAAAGGTTTTATACGAATAATTTTATACACATCATAAACAGCTAATCATCCAGATACAATAATTTTCCCACAGTGAGATAGCATATAATACTCAGAAACAGACTTCTGGAAGACACAAAGCTTCCAAAGACTCTTCATGGCAGTTCTAATAACATCACTAATTTCCATTGCTGCTCTTTTAGTTTCTCTACTTCAGTAGAGTACACACTGCAACTATTATCTTTTACTGTGACCAAGGCTGCAATGTGCTACTTGTGCCATTTGCCACGAGCATAGATTGAGTAATAGCAATTTTCAGAATGTGAGAATACAAAAACCACAGATAAAGACCCTGTAAGAACTCAACATCTATTCATTTTCTTCAGCTACTATTAAGATCAGTAACATTGCAAGTCACTGCAAAGTCTGTCTTTTATCAAGAACACGACAGGTACTTCCAAACAACATGCCTTTCCCACAAATACTTTAGCACAACCTACATTTTCCCCTGGTTCTGCTCTCACCAGTAGGTTGCACAGCCGTGTATTACAAACTCCAGAAGGCTTATGCAACAGCTCAGCATAAAAATTCTGACTACCAGCAGAATTCATATCTCAAAGAAAATATTTTAAATAACATTCTCCTAGTGTTACCAGTAGAAGTTCTTGAGCTCTGTGCAAACATACTGATGTCAAGGATATTTGTAGCCTGCACTGCAAACTATAAAGCATATTTGCAAACAGATTCAAAAAGAACAATATTTCAAATTAATTCCCTTGCACAACTACACAGTACTACTAGTCACAAGTTAAAAAATAAATATGTGAATTTGACCAAACAGCAGGATCGTCTCATCAAGGCTAAATGATGTCCTCAAAATCTAAAACATGTCGCAGATAAAGGAGTAAGAAGGAAGGATCTTCAGAAAGTAGTGCTGCTTCTGGAACAAAGACTGTCTATACAGAAAGAACAAAACTACTTTAACATATAGAGGAACTGTAGCCTATTGAAATCAAGGTCAGATGCCAGTTTTTCAAATGAGGAGCAGGGTGGCGCCAACAAGTACCAAAGAACACAATGGTTAAAAAAAAAAAAAAAAAAAAAAATCTCTTTCTTTATTCAAAGCTAAAGCAGAGGTTAACAAGAGTCAAAACAGGAAACCAGAACAAAAAAAAATCATATTTGAAGAGGTTCAGAAAAACAAACAGTAGTACACATGCTTCTGCATGAACGCCAGGTGACTAAGACAGAAGAAACTGGAATGCCTTTAAAGCTTCAAAAAGCTAAATGACAACACGGGAATACTGGCAGCAGTGAAAGGAAGACTGAGGAGTACGGTGCAATACCAGCTTAATGGGTTTGATGGACAAATTAGTAGAAACTGTAAGAAATTTAATGGATATGTGGATAAACATAATATTTGGGGGAAGAGTAACATGGCATTTGAAAAGGAAAGTTCTGCTGCATGATCTAAGACAATTTCTTGAAAGAAGCAAAAAACCATGCACATAAGCAGGATCTAGTTAATATAATTTACATGTGTTTCCAAAAGCTCTCACTGACATCCCACTCCCTTTCCCACCCAAGACTTCAGAGCAGCAAAGAGAAGAGGAGGCTTTGTACGAATAAATAATTGCCTAGAAGTAGGAAGAAAAAGAGTAAATTGTCAATTTTCACATTAAAAGAAACCACCGGTACAGTTCTCTGGGGTCATATCTGTTTAACCTCTTCACTCAACTAAAACAGAAGCAAAAAAAAGATGAGAAAAATGAAGCAACAAAGTTTGCTGATGATACTAAGCTTCTCATGGTAGTGCAGATGAAGGTAGGCTGTGGAGAATGACAGAACTTCACAAGATTGAGAAAGTACATTTTAAAATGGCAGATGAAACTCAGTACCAAAAATGCAAAATTCTGCGATTCTAAATTAACATAAAAAAAAATAAGTTCAGAGCTGATCAACACCATACAGAATCAGAATCTCAGTGCTTCGCAGTGCTCAAAGAAACAAACTTTTTTGGAATTACTGAAAAAGCAATAGTGAACAACACAGAGAACATCATTATACCCCTATCGTGTATTATTATCTTGAAGACTGTGCACAGTCTTGGTTTCCCTAGCCTGATTTCAAAAAAATATAACAGCATTAGACAATGCATGGAACAGTTCCTGTATGAGAAACAATTTAGTAACTTAAGCCAAGGGAGGGGAACAAAGGGAACATGACAGAGATCTAAAAACCAATAAAGGCATAAAAAGGGCAGACAGGGACTCACTGCTCATTGTCTCTCCTCATAGAAGACCTAGAGGCATCAAATGAGGCCAGCAGGGAATGCACTCAAAACAAATAAAAACTGGCAAATCTTTGTAAGTCAAAGCTAGGTTGTAGGACTCCATGCCATCAGATGTTGCAGCTGCCACAAGTTTTCACAGATGCGAGAAGGGATACAAGATACCTATTTTTAAATACAAAGATCCCACATCTGCCTTAGGAAGTCCCTGGGACATAAATTGTTGCAGTTCAAGAAAGTATTTGGGAAAGTAGCATATCATATAGCATGTTCAGGTGCCTTACCTCAGGTGTCTCCAGATGGACCTTGGGTCTAATTCGATAGAACCAACCTTAAATTAAAGCAAATAACTATCTTTTTTTCACTTGTAGAGCTCTACCTTTCTCTTAATTAGTTCTTTCTGCAGGAAAAATAGGAAGGAAAAGTAGGTAATCCACAAATTTATTTTTAATCTGTAGCTAAGAGTTCTTTCAAGTCAATGCACATTTTACATCTGCAGGGTATATAAGGAGACAACAGACAACACCACCATACGGGAAATTGTATAAACAGCACCAAGCAGACTCTCTCTGCTTTCTAATTAACCTTTCCACACTTTGTTAAATATATCACTATTTTTCATATGTAGTTTTTATTAAATATTTAATTATTATAGCTCTTAAAATGCAGCAAAAATGCAAAATATTAAAAAAAAATGCTTTGAACAAAAAAGTGTATTTAAAATTCCACCCGAATACAGTAGCCTGCTGTAGTTATTCATAAGTACTAATTCCATCTTCTCCATTACTCACTTTTTTACTGAATAAACAATAAAATGATATTTAAGTGTGAAGTTACTGATTTCCCCATAGGTTAAGCTTAAACCTTTCATTAAGTTTAAGGTAGTCACCTTAAATATTTACATTTTTCCTGATGGTTTATGACATTTTGTAGTGTCATTTTTTTCAGGTCACTGATTTATAACATACTTAGTGATTTTTAAATGTCACCACAACCAGCTTACTAGACTAGACAAAGTATAAAAATCCATAGAGCATACTGGTTTTTGAGCAGTATCACTGAAGAGAAAGGCTAGAAAAAAAGGCAAAGATCGCCACATAACTTAATGCATAAATACTCAAGATCAAAGACTTTTTTTTTGGTAGCATCAGTATGACATAGTTAAATTTGTGATTCTCCATAGGGACAGGGGCAGACAACTCTCCTTTGGGTGAAAGGGAGAGGACTCATGTATTTTCATAAGCCTGGACCCAACAGAGGAAAAAGTAGCTTAATAGTAGAGTTTTTGATCCCTGTAGTCCAACAGGTTAAGGAACCTAATGATGTGGCCCTTCGTGAAGACCCTGTTTTCTCCAAGACTATATAAGCACTTAATAACAGTACAGCATGTGCCCATAGCAGGAAGCACAGCTGAAATTCAACACTGGAAGAAATGAAGAAATGGGAAGGTTCCCACCCACAAAGGAAGATCTGCATAACATCAAACTGCAGGACTTGAAAAGAGGAATCTGTTTGCATGTGCTGGCACAGGGTACTCTTGTCAGATTCTAGCTTGTAAGTGAGGAAAGAAGAGACAGAATGAAAAGAAGAGAATCCAAAACAAGAGGAACAAGGTTCAAGCAGAATGGAAGCCAGTCATCCAGAAAGATCCCCGGTTTGCCTTGCCTATTGACAGGAACTGCTGTGCGGCAGACATAGTGAATGGGAGCATGAGAGGATGAAGGAGAGGGGAGAAGGATGCATTCCTATGGATTCTATTAAGCAAAAATAATGCCTTGAGACCTTGGGGCAGATGGTACCTCTAAGCTTTCATAACCACTTTGAAGAGGAAATGAGAGCTTTGATGAACAGTTTTGTTTTATACAGAAAAGAGACAACTCTGAGGTTAAAGCTGAAACAGCACTCTTCATTCATACCTTAGACAGTACAGCTTGTAAGTAATTCATCATCCTACACTTCTGAGCTCTGATATTGTGAGAAGTTAAAAAAATATTCCATAATGGATGACATAACTTCTGCAGTTTATTCAGGAAGTTTTCAGGTTTTTTCAATTACACACAAAGGCCAACCTTTAAAATGTTTTCAAATCCAAATATAATGAACGTCCTACTGTATAAAACCAAAGAAGATTTCAAACTTTACCAAATGCTAGCTAGATCACTCATTATTAGAAAACTCAGATTCAAAACTCAGTTGCTGGTCTAAACTTGGCAGAGTGCTCTGCCCACTAAACTACCGCTTCTTTTGTAGATGGCTTTCTCAATTCTGTTAGCAACCTGAAAGTTCTTCCCAATTAAAGTTTAAGTAAAACACATGTATTTCAAAAATGCCATAAAACTTATACTGTTGTTTAGATACTTCGTATCATGATAGCTACAAGAAAGAAGAACATCAGAAACAGCATGTGAATATATTTCGGTAAGTCACAGATCGGTGCTCACTGGCCTAGGTTCTTTACCTTGTCCTATTTAAGCAAAGTTCCTCCTAATTATTCTTTATTTGGATTATTGTTCATTCTACCTCCTGTGTAAACAGTGCATGCAAGCATATTGCTTTATTGTATCTCGGAAGTAAGAATGTCACACAATACATTAGATCAGATTTATTCTTGCGCCTTTCCATCTAAGAGAACTTTGTATCTAACTGGCATGCTTAACTAAGAGCAGTTGCATTGCATAAATTTACACTAGGATAACCACTGTTTTCTGTAAGCAGGATGTCAGAATATTTGGTCTGAAAACTTCAAAATTCAGGAAATATCTTTCTTATCCACAAACAGCAGGAGTATACAAAATAAGCCTCCTTTATTCGACGTTGTACCTCCATCCAAAAAATTTCTACTTTAAAAAAAAAAGACAGTAATCTTAGAGCAAAGAAATGAACAAACTTAACAAATACTTTATTTTAAGCAGCTTGCTATTTTTATTCCAATAATAGCCACTAACTTGACACAATTAGAGAAAAAAAAAATCTACTATCTGTAGTTCTTACATGCCACACAAACACTGGAAAACTTCGCCCTTTCTCTCTTCTCCTGCCCTCCAATTTTTATAGCAGACAAGTCATGAAAGTTTACAGTAGTTTTGAAAGCTGACTATTCAAGCTTCCATTTTAAGCATTTAAAGCCAGTCTTAATTTTTGATGATGGTACACACATTATTTGACAGCCCTTGCATTATTAGAATTTGATAACTCAAAAAAACTATCCTAAATTTTTCTTGGTACTACAGTTTCATTCCTTACTCTGTATTTGATACAGCACTTACAGCAAAGAATGCAATTATATAATCAATGAATATTCTTTATGTTGCTGTGCTGGATATGTTTAATATCATCACTTCTAAATTAGTACCATTCTTCCCTAAAGCAGAGTTCACTACTCATGCAATTGGTACAGTATGCCATGTCTACAGAACTATCTTTCAAAAGTATTCATAAATTATACACAAAGGTGCAGGCCTAAAAATATTCAAGCGGTTCGACATAGTGAGTACGAGGCTTGGCTTTCTTGCATTTATGAAGGATTCTGCAAGATACGACAAGTCATAGTACTAACACAAGCTTGCAAGATTTTTTTGTTTAATGTAATGAAACAAGAAAAGAGAAGCAGCTTCAGAAAACAAGACAGGAGGATTTTCTTGTGATATGTTAATAAAATGACAATTATTACAATTAGCAAAAAGTAAACCTAGTAAAGCTCCAGTTCTATAAGCATGCAAAAGCTTGGAAAGTATTTCTTTGCATATGCAAGTTACTCATAACTCTCCAAAGATAGTAGTGTAATGGTTTATCAGAGACTTCTGAACATCAACAGAAAATTAACAGCAGATTGGTAAGCATTCACTTCAGATCAAAAATACAAGCAAGAATCATACTGGATTTGTCTTACCAAAGGCTTAGAAAGCCACTACATTCTTGGTCAAACTTACATTTGTAAGAAAAATAATCCATGAGCTAGAAGCTCATGTTTATTTTTCAAGAAATGTGCTTTTTAAAAAGTTACAATTATCTACAGTGGAGTTTTCCCATTGCTACAGATGAATTGGACAATGCAAAGTTTCAAAACCTGTATTAATAGAAATTAAGAGTTCTCTGTAAAATGAAAAGGAGAAAAGTAAGTACTTACTATCTACAATTCTTTGGGACATGTTAAAAAGCAAGTTGTAGCCACATACAAGCTTCTGTTCATCTTTTGTATCAGGTACCTAGACAGTTTTTCTAACAAATTTATCCTAAGTAAATAAAGCTTAGGTTACCTCAAGTGAAAACACCGGTTTCCCCCGTGTTGACCCCTGCACTTGCTCCTTTGCGCTGAACACACGACAGCATTCCACATTCCATAGCTTGCAATACCTCTTAGCAACACATCCCGTAGCCTTCTTACGCAAGTTCTCCTTGTATTGTAGTGACAAGAGGAGCTACAGCTCTCCCACAAATTAAAAAACATGAAGAGATGATACGCAATGGAGACTCACAGTTTTCTGGATGAAAAACACCATCTGGACTACAACTTTACTGCTGATACAGTGTTTTGCAGGTCTGAATAATGCGAAAGTATCGATTTTTATTTAATTATCTTCTGTATTCAAGCAGCACAGAATTGAAACATGCACTCACAGCATTCGTTTCTAAATATTAATTTTGAGAATTTATTTTCCATCACAGTATTGGCATACTATTAAATAGCATCATAGCAATATCAAAATTCAGGTTCTAAGATATTGAAGACAGTGACATATCTGGTACTAATAATAAGGCTAAAATTAAAAATCATCTGTATCATAGCTATTCACTAGACATATTTACTTTCTGTTGTTGTTTACTTGTAGATTTTTCTATGATTAGTTCTAGACGGTCCAAAAAAATGGCTTGCACAACTTCGCCCCCAAAGGACATTAGTTCATGATGTATTTTAATGTTGTGCTAAAGCCTTCCCATTCATCCATCACCCTGCTTGTTCTAGCCCTGTTTATTAGGTTTATTTTAGCTTTTTATCGTGTTTAAATCAATCCTTCCAGATCTCTGACCATCATTATAGTACTTCAAGTCCCTCTAAGCCTACTTGGAATGTAATAACCAGGTGCTGATCAATGAATTCTTCACTTTCGCAGGAAATGACCTGTGAATCACGTAGAAAGTACTAAGTACTCTCTCTGCTCTGCCTTTTCAAATTGCATTGCTTTGTGGTAAACATTTCATTGTGCACAGAAATATGCAAGGTACCTATCAAACATTATTCCCATTGTGTGTTTTCATTTTGAATGTGGTGAGAAAATAGTATTTCAAAACAAAAAGTTACAACATTTTTCTTTTGTATACCGGAATATTTCAATTCAGCTAACCACATTTTTATCCATTCCTACTTTCTCTACTCAGAGAACTTCGTATCAGTGGTTTTGAACCATGGGTCCTATAGACTACCCCTCATGGAACCTGTAAAAGGTGACTAAAGAAACACGAGACTGTGGTACTTTCACCACAAGATTCCACACCCCACTGAAAAAAAAAAAAAGAAAGAACTACTAAAGGTCTGCAAGTAAAAAAAAGATTAAAGTCTATTCAGGTCAGTTTAACTACTGCAATAATTCCATTTTATACTACATATGGGGGCATCTAGAGTTTTCTGAAAGTCAAATTAAAAATATGCTTGGACTGTCAAAGCTCACTTGCACTTTTTTCATATAGTTTTGAGACATGAACTGCTCTAACGTGGCAGCTGCAGTTTCCTTACCTACATCAAATCCATGATGAGTCACTGCAGAAGCTAAACGTACTGCAAGGCCAGTTTTGATGAATGACTCAGAACTAGGAATTAGCAACCAGTGGAGGGAAAAGCAAAACCAAGGAGAATTTGGGAAGATCACTTACTTCTACTTAAATACACATTTCAAACTAAAACTATCCCTATACCCTCAAAGGCAGTGGTGGGGAACCTATCACAGGACTCCTGGATTAATGTCAGGAGGAAATACAGTACAATGGGTTGTCATCCTATTGTACTTAGTAATCAAAAAATAGATTGCTGTGCTTTTAGGAATGTGTTTTACTACATTGTACAGTAGCACAACATCCAAGATTAGTAATTTATCAGTACTGCACCTAAAAAAGGAGGTAAACAAATGCAAACATAAACACCCTTAAACACTGAAAAGCCATGCATCTGTCTGGTTCTACAAAAATAAAGAAACAACAGCCAAAAATTACTCATATTTAAAATATACTTATGAAAAAATACTGTCAGCCTCAATTGAATGTATTAAGTTCAGAAGAATAAAAAACAGTTTGGCAATTGATAATCTTAGAAACAAGCTCTCTTTCTGTGACTGTCAAAATGCACACCAGGAAATTTTGGAAAATACCACCTACCGAATTCATGAGCAATCTTGCTGTTTATCATGTCTGCATTTCACTGTGAGACTTTCCAAGCAGGGTAATAAAAAGGAGATAGAAGTAATCAGCCTAGTGTAAAGCCAGACTTACCCTCACTATTGGTTGAACCTGCAAATGAGAAAGCAGCAGCCACATCCATCGGCCTGAGCTGGAGAGACCCCAGGGTCTCTGGGCTGAGCAGATGGAAACCTCAGGAGCTGCTGGAGGTGATGGCTGCTTATAATGCCCCTTAACAAAAAACAATGAAGGAACTTGCTCTAAAACTTTTGTTCTGAAAAAAACCAGCAAACCTCTTTGTAATCATCACAGAATGTATGGAAGAAACCTAAAGCTATAGCTCAGTAATTCAATTAACACCAATTTCTTTCAGTAGATGACTTCTCTGTGGTTGAGAACGACTTTTTTTCCTCATAGCTATAAGGAAAGCATCCTTCATGAAAAGGTGTAGAAGTGAACACATCTACCAGATGACTGAGATGTCATTAGAGAAGAGCCAGATTCATGACTCCTATCACTTTGGTGTAATGAGAAATGTTATAACTCTGTATGACGCTGCTATAAGTGAACATGAAAATGTCAAGAGACTGTCCAACTGGAGAGTACTATACATACATGCTAGATGCAGAAAACTGTGGAAGAGGTTCACTGACTACATGGAGAAAGCATAATCCAATGTATTTGATAATCTTAAATACAAAGAGAAATGTGACACTGATTACATCATCATTTAAATCTTTTCATTTGAAACCGTGTATTCTTGTATGATTTCTTTCTACAATTAGAGAAGATTAGTTTAAAAGGTGTAATAAAATCTTTCTAATTCAGACAGTCAGTAACATTTTGTTGGGTATAGTAAATCAAATTACTTCCTCCGGCTTTTATCAGGTATGTCCTGAGAGTCAAGCATGTAGATTGTACATGTTTCAAATAATTAGGAAAGACAAAATTGCTGGGCCTACTTTGTTATAAGTAATTCTAGGTTACTTAACAGTAATAGCTCAAGGTAGAAAAGCCTGTATCAGCTGATTCAATCATAAAAACATGACTCCATACTAAGCCTATCTTCCAAAATTCCAGAAAGTTCTGCTCTCTCAAGAAAAACCTCTACAAAGTTTCTCTACAATGCACTTATCTGGACTGTAGATTCATTTTGCTTCTTTCATGTCTATAAATAAATAATGAAAAAAGCTATCACATGAGGTGCTACATGTCTGTAAAAGGTCACATGATGTAAAAGGTGACCAAGTTCATACTGGAAACTGCAAATTTGATTTCACAGTGCAGTCTGGCATCCATTAACAGTGCATTTAATCATGCTTCTGTGAGCCCAGAACTGTAGCCATAAATTTTACAGGGCAGACATAGGAAGAAGGTCTACTGTGTACTTTTTCAGGGGTACCCTTCATAAGAGCCTACTCAAAAGAAAAAAAGAAGCCCTCTTCTTTAGGTACATATTGCTTCCTTTGATACCTTTTATATTCCTGTACCAGAATGATGACTGCGTTTGGTAGTCTTTGAATTTGTTCACAGGAAATGTCTTTCCTAAATCAGACATCTTCATATATGAACAACTGCACAGCCTGGCAGCATAAATAGGCCATTACCACTGCAGTGTTTTCCTAAATGTTCTCACTGCTACTGAAAGGTCAAAGTGGCACCCCGTACCAGTGCTTAATACAGGAATATAATATATTTCAAGTGAGGATCTCAGAAGCTTTATGTCGGCTGGATGGGTACTTAAGAAATTAGGTACCTTTGCTATTGCTTGTAATCTGGTAATGGAAATAAAAAAAGTGACCTGCGGGAATACAACACAGCAGCTGAAATCATTCAATTCCCTCAACTGAATTCACCTCCTTTCTTCTTTGGAAGCAGGAAGTAATAAAGTCTCCTTCTCTGAGATAAGGAGATACAAATCCTGTGTCACCGGCAATGGTAAGGGCTTACTGTCTCTTTGAAAAACTATTCAATGAGACACATTCCTGAGAACAGAAAAAGGACAGCTGGAAAAAGACATCATGTGCATTTTGTGGACTGTTTACCTCTTTGATCTTCATTGGTGTTCTCTATGATATGAAAAATTAATAGAGGCACTTTTCTTATGAGTCGAGGATTATGAAGAACAGATATGGTCAAATCCGGTCATAAAGTGTGCTTACTTGGCAAACACCGTGTCAGCTGATCTGCTGTGATCTTCCTGGGTTTCTTTGTAGGTTTTAAACACTGACAGAACATAGTCCCAAAAATCTGGTAATGAATACCCCTGTAGTAAAGGTTCATCAGATAATTTTATACTGATACATTTTAAATATGTTTCTCTGAACAGGTACTGTTAAATTTTGGAGTTACATGAGAGCAAGAAATACCGCTGTTTTATAAAAGTTCCTACAAATTTTATGTTTAAGACTTTAACAAAAGTAGCTGTTGTTTTATTCCATCAGCAGCCCAAGTAAGACTGCTACAGGTACAGATGTTATAGCTACCCAGAAACAGAAAGAACAGTGGGTTATGTAAAAATTCTCAATGCATTTTTCATTCCATCAGTCAGTAAATGCAATATTAGTAGCTCTGTTTTACTGAAAAAATATTTCTGGTTGTTAAATAGAGCCGGGTGGAATCAGAAGTTTTAATAGCATCTGTTTCTATTTCTGAAGCATGACATCTAAGCATAAGCTGTAATTTTCATCTAAAATCTAGCCATAACATAGAGAACTAGTGTGTCTGGTAAAATGGGAGTTTTGATCTCAGGGTACTATGCCCTTGGAGAGGAACGTGAAAAATGAATGAGGGATCAGAGAATTTAGTTCACATGCTGTTGTCACTGAAGTGACAGCCAAAGAGAAGTTAATTTTCAGAATAGAAATCTGAACTTCATGGTCTGAGAACTTGACAACTAACCTTATGGTGACACTTGATTTCTTCTCCCTGTGTGCCAGTAGTTCTTAGCTCCTGAAGTCAGACCCTCTAAGCAGCTCTAAAGGTTTTTTATGTATGGAAGACATCATATGATATTCTAGTTGTTTCTTGTAAGATTTTTGAAAATAATCTAAGGCAAAATGCAAATACATTTTTTTTTAAAGCCTGAGAAAAAATTTGCTGTATTACTACATTCTCATTTTAAGATACTTCGTACATAAATCTACCATCAATAAGTACACACTACCCTACTTGGCAATATGTTTCTTCTTTGCATTTTTCTGCTGTAACCTACAACACTCCTCAGCAGATATTAAAAACACCCAAAGGTATCCTTTAATTTATAAATAGACTAATGATGAAAGACTACATTAACTAGTCTTAATGACAAACTTGGAGATCCTGAAAGAGAAGCTGTTGTGCTCTGATGTTTACTTTCAGAAAAGTAGGTATTTTCCCTTGCAAGTTTTCAGAGAAAAGAAAAGTAATGGTCATTATATGGTACATGTATGAAATAAAATCACAAGTTTTAAGCTTTAGCTCCAGTAAGAAGTTCCTGTAAAACAATCCCTTAAAACAAGATTCGGTTATTACTGAAGAAGTACTGACAAAGCAAAAATATTTCCTGTATTCAGAATGAAAATATTTTCACAAGAAAGTATGTACAATGTTTACAAAGCTGAAGATGTAATACAAAACACAAGTAAGAAACGGGCTTGCATGTATCTTGCATGTGATGAAGTCAGCATAACACAACAGCAGAACTATTGGCAATCACTTCTCTCTTACTTCTTCCTCGGCCTTAGAGAAAAGCATCCATTTGAGAATCCTCAGTGAGAGAGATATAAATATTTCAGAACGTATTTTTCTGAGAAAATTGGGGCAGAGTAGCCATGGACTGGAATTTGAACCATTAAATAAAATTTCTTGATGTATGTTCAGGTAGGAAGGAAGGAAGAAGGAAACAAAAAAACATTGCAAGGAGAGCACAGTAACTGTTACGAAGAGCTTTAACAAGAATAGCTACTAGAGCGTAAAGAAAACGCACCATTTTCATCAGCAAAGCATTATAAAAAACATTTTTTTACTACATTCAAATTATAAATAATGATTTTTTTCTTCTGTAATCAGAACAAAAATATCAGATGGGTGACCACATTAATTTTAAAGATATTAAAGACAATTAAGTGAAAAATCCAGCCCAGTAATTTTAACAAAAACAACAGGAAAGTTAAGCAATGTGAAGTTTAAACATATTTTGTTTAAAGGACACCCACACATTTTAGCATGAAAATGTAGCATGTCTTTACTAACAGAAATCTCAGGAAATGTCCTCCTGGGTAGAGCCATTTAATTTCTTTGCAAACCTGATTATATAGTCACAGTATTTAAAAAGATATACATACATATCTGTGGTATCAGTTTGCTACTAGAGAGATTTATCCTGTAGAAAGAAAAAAAAAAATCTCTATCTTGGTCTCACTAATGCTAATTTTCAATTTAAAGAATAAACACTTTAAGCTGTGCAAGAATTACTTTGCACATAAGTGCTGGTCTGGAAAATTTTGGATAAATGAACATAAAACTGTTGTTTTCAGCACATGCACAACTGATATGTAAATGGCATTAGTGTCAGGAACGCTATCTAACTTGTTTTGTTTGTTAATCCTCCATTCTGCAAAAACTGTTTTTCCCTTTTCAATTAAACTTGTTTATCAACAGCTTTCTGTCCCCACAAATAACTTAAGAAGCTCTGTGGCTCAACCAAAACAATGAATTATTATAAGACAACTATATCACACTTTTTCTAGATTAACCTAGAACACCCTCACTTTATTTTTATTATTATCCTATTAAAAATCAACATTGTTGCAGTATTCCGTATCTTTTCACTTCAAAATACAGTAAAGAAAAGATCATCATATCAAAATGACTGGAACTTGCAAAGAAAGTCAGCAAAGGCATGAGTACACAGTTAAGAGCTGCAATGAAAGAGAAAACAACAACATAAGAACACCATTTACTAAGAAGCTTGAAACCTTATGACACAGACAGCAAGTAAAAATCATTTAAAATATCCTCCATCAATCAATCTATATTCTTGCAATTATCTTTATGATGCCTCATACATTTCTGTGATACCAAACTGCTTAATTTTTATTTCATTCTATTTATCAGGATTTTCCATCATAAAATACACTAATAAACTATCAGTCACCCTGAAATTAAATAATAAATAAAAGTATACAAGAAGGCATCCTATTATAGTCAAGAGAGTCTTATTTTTAAAGAGAATTATTTAAAAAGACAGCTTGAGATGTCACTTAAGGTGAAAGTTCACTCCTAGAAAAAGAATAGATTTAAGCCAACTGTCTACATGAGGAAGAGGCAAGCAGCTTTGGTTTAAAAACAATGCAGCTGAACAAAGTAAACATTTATATTGCTGTATAAGACACAACTGGATAACTAACAAAAGTTGCATAACTGTATAGATAAGTCTCATACAAAACCAAACAAAGCACAAACTTCCTGAGATATGTAAACAAATACAGTAAACCTGTTGAAATCACTATATCCTGAAACCTAAAAGCAAGTACATCAGATTTGGGAACAGCGTGCCTACACCAATTTTTCTCACAAATAGTTTCTATCTGTTAAGATAAACACACTGGCAATAAAAGCTTGGCAGCTTTCAAAACGACTTTACTAAGTTTTCTTCAGAAGTCTACAGTGAAGGGCTCTCTATGAATAGGGGAATATTTTTAAAGGGAAAAAATCTGTACTAACCAAATGATCATGTATGGTATGAACCAAACCACAGTAAGGTGGGATGACTGTGAGATTCACTTCAAAACGGCATTTCTTTACCCAAACTAAAATGCCAGCATAGATGCATCCAGAGCATACAAATAAGACAGCTCAGAGATATTTTTCTATACATATCTGCAGTAAGCATAGTGTGATCATATGAACCCTGTCCACAGAATGAAAAAGCAGGTTTATCCTGTAAACTGAAACCACATAAGTAAAACTCATCACCAAATGTTCATTTAATTTGGCTTTGTTTACGGTTAAGTATTTTTTATTTCTCTAGTATTCCTCTGATTTAAGCCTCAGATTATTAAAATAAACAATCGATTAGATTCAGTGTTATTTAAAGTCAAAATTCAGATGAAGCAATCAGCTGACAAAAAAGGTGACAGCAAAGCAATAGCAACACTCACACTGAACATGGGGTGAACACACTTCGTTTGCTCACATGGCTTCTGGAGTGCAGCTGGCTCACACCTGGACCACTTGGAGCCTGTCCATGGGCAACCACATGCATACATGTGATCATCTCCAACACCTGCCTTTTGTTCCTGTTGCTTTATTGATATGCCTACAATCTACACGTTTCCTACTTTGTATAAATAAGGAAGTAGACTGCACTTCTACTTCACAAGAAGCATTGCTCATGAAGTTACAAGACTTAGACTCATGAAAGTACTCACCATTATTTTTTTGAGTACTTTACAGAGAAAGTATTTTAATTTTCAAAGTTTATGGGTCACATTTAAGATTTAAATTGACATCCAACAATAAGAGAAAAGATTAGAGATTTTGAGAAATAAGGTGAATAATTTGTGTATCAAGAAAAAACATGGCTTTTCATACAATTTAATGGAGTGCAGAGTCTTTCTAGTCCATGAAATTACAGCAGCCTTTTAATAATTGAACATTTTTCTAAATATCATGAAGCTGAAAGATAAAAAAGAGGTCTTTCATTTTAGTAAAAAATTAATCTATTTGTTTTAATGAGGGTTTACCGTGCTGGTTCTTATTCCAGAACCAAGGAGCCTCATGGGAGAAAGCAATTATTAAGCAGCTCTAATTATCTGTGTGTAGGCTGGCACAGATACTTGTTCTAAAAGGAAGACACATTCTAAAAACACTTTACCCTGAAGTCTTCCATAGTACAACTACTCCACACCTGGAAAATCAAAGGCCTTATTAAAATATTATGTTCTTTAGTAGGTAAATTAAATTGCATAATATCAGCTATGGTGCTGCAGAAGTTACATGGCTATGCATGGATAAAACTATTCATAACTGAAAGTACTGTAAAGTGCTTGTGCTGTCACACAGCAGTCTTGTCGTAATACTTACAAAGCCTACCTAATAAAGTCTATATTACAAGGCCTACCAACTCTTAAAATACCAGAAGTTCTATAAAATACTTGCTAAGGACAGCAGTCTTTCTGTAACTATGGGAGGACTCTCCCTTAAAATTAACTTTTACCCTGAATTTTGTGGTTTTCATTCTCCACACTGTCTGTAATTCCTCTCCTTAAAATACATGACATGTACATCTATCTACATGTACAGTTTAAGACAGTTATATGGAATTTTATCCTTTTTCTAGCTTGTTCCACATCTAAAGGTCCAGTTGCCTCATTGACCATAGTCAGGACTTCAAAGACATTATTTCATTAACTAAACGGGTGTTCACTGACTCTGACATCCAAAACAAAACCTCTGGAGAGACTGAGTATCTCTCTTCAACTTGAGTAGCAAGGGAATCAGTCATAACTGGCTACACAGCATTGGATTAATTTTAAGTTCTAATCCATACAAAACAAAAGGTTGGGGATAAGTAATCATGTCTGAAGTCAAATTTGTCAAAAAATGCAAAACAAGGATGTAAAGCTCATTTCACAGAATCACTAAAGTTGGAAAAGACCTGTAAGATCATCACATCCAACCATCAACCCAACACCACCATGCCCACTAAACCATGTCCCACAATGCCATGTCCACACGTTCCTTGAACACCTCCAGCGATGGTAACTCCACCACCTCCCTGGGTAGCCTGTTCCAATGTTTCACCACTCTCTCAGTAAAGAAATTTTTCCTAATATCCAGCCTGAACCTCCCCTGGTGCAATTTGAGGCCATTTCCACTTGTCCTGTCGCTAGTCACGTGCGAGAAGAGACCAACACCCATCTCACCACAACCCGCTCTCAAGTAATTGTAGAGAGCAATAATGTCTCCCCTCAGCCTCCCCTTCTCCAGACTAAACAACCCCAGTTCCCTCAGTCGCTCCTCATAAGACACGTTCTCCAGACCCCTCACCAGCTTCGTTGCCTTTCTCTGGATACGCTAGATATCACAAACAATCCTGTTTCATCACTGAAAAAAAGAGTGAAAGATGTGCTGTCCACATCTAAATAAACCTTTTATTTCAGCTTTTTAGATTTCTCTCTCATTAAAAATCCTAGATAGCACATCTCACTTTCGCTACAGTAACACAAATTTCTTGTGCAATTCCCTTGCCGCTCCCTGTTCTTCTAATTGCATTCTCAAACACATATTGTCAAGAGTGTGCTCCCCCTGGAATAACTCCCTTCATTTTCAACCACAGGAATAATATTGTATTTTCCTCTGCACTGACATACGTGTTAGCCTGAACTCCTAAAGAAATAAAGCTTACAGTAGGAACATGTATATTCGTGTGTTTATTTGTCAATATATAAGAACTGGATACAAAGTCCAATATCAACTAAATTTGAAAGGCAGATAGCAGTCTATACTCCTCTCATATAAATCTACTCAAAAAAAACCCAAAACACTAACTAAGAGTCAATGCATCAATATATGTATAAGCACATCAAGATTTTTTAAAAAACACCCAAAACCCCTACAAAACCTGGGTAGGAGAAAAGGATTAAAATTCTATGCCTAACAAACAAACAAAAAAACCAAAACAAAACAAGCCCTTGGGAGTTTTAGTATATAGCGACAAACATGATAGTTTTCTATATCTGAATTGAAGAGCCCTCAGACTTGCTATTTCTTGCATTGCTAATCAGAAATCAAGCTTAACAGCAATTCTATCAAAAAAGAGGACAGCAATTGGTGAAAGTAACTAAGTGCTTCTCTTTTCGTAAGTGATATAATGGCTGACTCAGAAGGACAGTTAACCAGCAAATTATAATTGAACATGACAGCAAGATTGTTCTATATTGAAAAAAAAATCTGGATCATGATGTTTACAGTTTTCATTTGCACTGCCGTGCTATCCTTATCAGTTACCAGCATTCTGAATCTTTATACTAAGTACCAATGATCTAGTTTACTAACTGCTGGCAGAGGAAAAAGTAAAGGAAAACGTAAACCTTCTTACGCCTTAATTTCTGTTGTACTTCACAACAGCCTCAAAATAGAGTATTAAATATCAAGAACTAAGTATTCCAGTTTTTATTAATATGTAATATTTTTTCATTTATTTTACAGTAATACAGGATTAGAGCTGGAAATAATGTTTGCACTTTTAAACAGAAATTTATTCAATTGAGTGATCTATTTTTCATTTTACTCTACCAGCATATTGTGTCATGCCTGTCTTCTCCCAAAATTCAAGTCCTAGTAAGTGGTTTATTAAAAGCTGGCAAGAATCTAGCCTTTTCAGTTGCTGGTGCTAGCAAAGAAAATAATTAAGGCATCCCTCACTGCTGTGTCCTCATCCTTTTCCAGTAACAAAACAACAAAAGCTTTCAGCAATTTATAAATGCTATTCCATTAAATCATAAAAAGGTGACCCTTCAAATGACATTCTAATTCAGACAGAAAATTCCAACACAGCCATCCTTTTTGGGCCTTTTTTAAAGTTTTGTTTTCTTCCCTCCCTGCCCCTAAGCCCCACATGTCTTCACTGGATGCATCAAAAGTAGTCAAAAATAAAAACATCTAACTAAGCACTTGGAGGACAAAATAACTACAAAATATATTTAATATTGTTGTAATGTTGAGGTAAGTTCTACATTTGGACGGAACAAGGCTATGGCATGCAGCTGCCTCATATAACATGGCCATCTCAGTATCTAAATCTTTGGAGAGAAATTATGACAGATGAGGTTTTTTCCCTCAGGCTCATGAGCCTGTGTATTATTTCTAGGATAGCATTAGTTAATGAGTGTGAAAAATACACGTCCATAAATATGACTAACATTCTCCTAAGTTTATCCTCATACGAAATAATTAAAACAACTTGGAATTTATAAACAGAAGAGTTGAAATTATTTTAGGACTGAAGTGAGATGTGAAAGAAAGGGGGAGCATTTTCTACCAATCCCAGATAAAATGAAAGTATCTTTTGCTGTAATTAACTGCATCCATGGCTGGAATAGATTGCTGTACTAATGATATGATTAGGACCATACTCCCTACTACTCCTAAAACATTTGTGAGCATTTTCTTCCTTACAACCTTTGGGATAGTTTAAGTAACTAAAAAAATTTACACCGCTTTCAATAAGCAATAAACAATTTCTACAGAGACTTTTTTTCAGAGGATATTGATCTTCCAGCAAGAAATTATTTTAAAAGGAATATGACAAATATCATGTCAAAAATGTACATGCAACATGTTTAACAACCACACAAAAAAGTAACAATAGAAAAACCACCAAATGCATGAAAGAACATACACTGAGTTAGTTCATTTTGGGACATACTTAGTTACTTAAAGGAATAATTCTTAAGGAAACAGAGTTCATAAGATTAACCATTTGTCTACCTACCCTTAACTTTTGATCTATTTGGCAAATTTCAATTAAATGTAACAGCAGGAGAAGCTTTTCAGCACATGAAGGTCCAAGTTTTGTGACCAACACTCATCAGGTAAAGAAAAGTCCTTCAATGTGTTTATCAAAGGAATGACAATTGAAACTCATCCTCTTATTCATTCAAAAAAATGCAGCAACCAGCAGGACAATCAGCAAATCTTTAAGTCTAAACCAGGAACAGCATGGACTGACAATTGTCCAGACAAAAAAGCTAGGAACAAAGAAAAGTGCATGTAGAAACAAACTATATAGAAAATAAACTTCTTCGTCCTCTTGCCCATAGGTAAACCTGTTTTTAAGAGGAGCTTTCAGAAAAGACTCTTTTTGTTATCAAGGTATTATCTCATGGCATTATTAAAAAAATTTCCTTGTCACTGTCAAATCTTGGGCTGACTACACAGTCTTCCACTTACTCTGATTCATGTTAATGACTTTCCAAAATGAAATCATTAAGATATGACAGACAGAAGGCTATAACCTTCACAAAAATTTTGATCTAAATCATAGAAAAACAACTGAATTTTTCTGACACCTTAATGCCCTTTTACTTTCTAATTTAATTGTTATACATTGTGTTTCCTGGTTACTAGCTGAGTTTGGTCGGAACTTTAACATATTACATTTCTGAACACCTAGTTCAGGTCTTCAGGGAAAGGAATTTATCTTCCAGTGATTCTTACTGTGAAGCATATAGACATTATTATAAAACAAACAATTAATAAAATATGGGGAGAAGGGCTAGAAAATGTGCTATTATTCTGTTACTTGACTGATTTATGGTTCATACCTGACTGTTTAATAACCCTCTTTTACCTCTTTCAGATTCTTTTACTGCCAAGGCTTTTTGACACACATATTCTATTCCTCTACATGTAAATGAAGAAACAGAGTATCTACTGGGGAGAAAGACAGAGGACGAAAGCAAGCTGAAAGGCAATCTCAGAAAATGAGATTATTGTATTTTCTAAGAAACTCACACTTCCATTAATTATACACAGCTACTTATATGAGAGAACATAAAATGGTACAATGAATTTAAAACTACACAACTAAATCCCAAGGGAAACAAACAAGTTCTACTTCAGTGGAATTCTACACTTATGGTGGTCCTATTAAAACCAAAATATCTGCTTGCAAAATAGGGCATAACTTCACATGAATGAAGGTGGCAGAATCTGTCCTTTAATCTACAATGCTATTTGAAGGATTATTTGTACTACTACATCTAGTAAATTAGTTTGCAAAATGCATTATATAAACAAATTAGTGACATAGATTTTTCTTAAGCTTGTAAAGGGGACAGAGGAAATGGCACTGATTATTTCCACTGTTACCATCATTAACATTGAAATTAAGGGCTGTAGAAGGAAGCATTTAATTTTAAATCTCTCTACTTCAGTCTTTAAAAGGAGCTTCTGATATATAAGCCATCTTAGAAATAGAAAACGAAATCTCTACCAGAGGCATTTCACTGATACCTGGTTAGACACATACAAAATATCAAGTGCAGGTAATGCAAACTTGGACTCACCAGGAAACATTTTCAAAATAACAGAGTAGCATAGACAAGGCTTATTCTATGTGTACCTTTAGGATACAGTCACTCACAAGCATGATCAGCCATGCGAACACGTTCGAAAACCTCAAGATAAAGCTAGCATTAAAAATACAATAACAGAACTACAATCTGAATTTCCTATTTCTCCAATTTCACTAAGATCAAAATTTCAGTCAACTGTTTACCTGAACACAGATGACAACACTGAAACTAAACTGAGGAACTGAAGTAAAGAAAGAAACCTTTATGTTCACTTCAGCCTCTCCCCTGCCTTCAGGCTAACTGCTCTTCACTCTGCTGAGTTGGCATTTTTTAAAGCAACATTCTGCCTTTCACTGCTGAAAACCACTGGAGACAGCATTTTGAGACCTCTAAGAACTGCAAAGTAAGGAACTCTAAATAAAAACTTAATTCATCTCAAGCTACTATTTCTGTGGGGTTTTATGTTATTGCTCTTATTAAATAGGCTTAACTTAGTTCACGTAGAAAATCTGCAACATTTAGAAAATCTGCAAATTCCCCTCAAATTTAATATATAATGTGGGAAAATAATGGAAGCTTGGGGACCAGGATTGTAAACACGCTCAAGTGACTTGCAGCTGGGGTGTCGAAAAACATATATCATACTAATTGTTGTTTGGCCTTGTGTGTCGGACAAGTAGAACATCTGTGTTCAGACAACATAGGCCTGTGATAGACTTAGAGGTACCCTATCAAACAAGCTTGAGATTTCTGCCCTGCTGTGGATTCCCCCCCTGTGCTTTGGGGATCCCCCAGGTTGGCAAGGTAACGAAAATAAGTTTACTCTTTGCATTTCATCCCTGGTTTTGTGGTTATTACTGCATCCTGCCTGTGCTGGCTCACACAGTTACCAATAGTATATTGGGATAGGATTAGTCGTATGCAATCATTTTGTTTGTAATTGAATGAACAAGAGCAATTAAAGAACAGCAGATGTCCATACATGTATAGATAGCCGTAAAGCTCCAAATCAATACCTGCCTCCAGCTCCATTAGCAACCCATTCCCTAATGGCTACTGGAAGTAGACATAAGAGGAAATATTTACAATTTTTGTAGAAACTTTCGACTCTAACTTTTTAGTACCAAACTACTTTATGAAGGAAAAGGATTCAAAAAGAATAATGAAAGATTATTCATGTTTTAAGATTAAAAGTTACATAGCCTTTCTGGCACAATTTTTAAGTAGCCCATGCTCCTGCGGAAAGAAGATGCTTTCCCACTGCTTCTTCGCCCATTGGGGTGACAAGCAGTGGCGGCCCATGGCTTCTCTTCAGGCCCGCACAGAACTGGGGATGAGGCACATACTACCTGAACTGCTTCCAATCTCCTCTGGAAAAACATGTAAGTTAGATAATTTTTATTTTTTAAAGATCATCTTGAAGCAGTTTCCGCATCATTTGACATGCATACAAGCACACATCATGGTTCAAAAACTTATTTAGACTACCAGAGAAACCATCAAAAGCTAATAATAATGTTGGAACTCTCCGGTGTGGAGAGACCGGGCAGATGAGAGGGTTAAAACTTGAAAGTGAAGGTTTCATCTCCAGATTTCTTATGACTCTATATGCAAGACCAGATATCCCACAACTGTCACTACCTAATTTGTACAAGAACACATACTTAAACAAGCCAGAGGGTCTCGGTCCAATTCACAAAAAGACAAATAACTCCAACGTACAAACCAACAAGCAGTAGCTGTCATAGTCTTGACTGACACAGACCCTTAGCAAAGAAGCTTACCCAAACTGAATAGTGTTAGGAAGGAGCCAAATAACATAACAAATAATACTATTATATACCCTCCCAATTTTCAATATGCTTCATTTAATACCATTTCATTTTATTGCAAGTTACGTTCTTCCACTGGACAGTCATCTGTCTTTGTTTTTATATACTACAAAAAGAAAGCAACAGATTTTTTTCTGTGCCCTTCATTTTCACACATCATAAAACCACTCACACTATTTGACACTTCTTCAGTGGACCGCTTCTTAAGAAGCAGTAAGTAGACACATTCCACGTGTGTTTGTTACAGTTTAATTAGCATCATATACAAGAAGTCTACTAGGTGAATTAAATAATGTCAGAGTTTTTTTTTTTACTACTGGTGTTATCATTAGAATGTAAAGAGTTTAAACTGGATTTATTGAAACAGAGAGATAACTGAATTTCATTAAAAAAGAAAAGATCGGTGTTTGTGTCATTCAATTTAAGAATTTTCCCCCCTTTTTTAAGGCAGTTAATTGCTATAGTCCAAAAATCAGAATTATGCTGGTAACTCTTAAAGAAGTTATCACATTACAGGCTCAGTTCATCTATTATATACCAAAACTTCCAAAAAGGAAGAGAAGTCACTTTATAAAATCATTAACTACCTCACAAAGAAGCATTTTAAACTTTAACCTATACATTTATCTACAATACATTTTTTCAATGCTAACATTTTCAGTGCTAACATTAAAGCAGATGCCTAAAATATGGTGAAACAAAAGCAGAAGGAACCAGAACCAGACTTGACCTGCATTGAGTATCTAAACTCACTTATTATATTTATTCTTTTTTTCTGAGAATATTATCTAGATCTAAAAATGTCACAGAGGTAGTAATCCAATGAGTTTTATTGTTGCCTCATAAGTAATGGGAAGAGTATTTTCTATTCAATTTAAATAGTAGGAATTCACAATATGATTAGTAGTTTTCACACTTGCAGAAGCCATCTTTCCTTTTCTCCAAAACCCATCCTACATTACTTTATCCTAGAAAGAATCTAGAAGGGAGTATTTTAGAGAATTTCCCAACTTTCCTGATCCACTTTAAGGAGAAAAGGTAACCTTTTATGTTGCATGGCAATGAAACTTCATAATCCTAATCCACTTGTGCATTCTGCAATGCTTTGGGTTCTTGAACGCACACCATATTTCACTAATAGAAAACCCAAGAAAATAAGTTTGTCCACTGGGCAAGTATTGCTTCATACTTGTGATAAATTGTCTTCCACTCTGGAAGCCCTAGGTAGGGATTCTTTTTTTGTGGTCCTAGGCTAATACATGTAACCATAAGAAAAGTAGAACAGTAACAGTATAAGGTTTAGGCTAAGAAAAGTTCAAATTGTTTTAGCAGTCGAAGAAACATTTTTCAAAAAACAGAGAAAGAAGAAGAAAAATTAAGGAAAACAGATGAAAATGCACGTAATAGAAGTTATTATATTCTGTTTCTCCTAAGACAATTAGTGACCTTTTGCGTACATTTTTTCAAGCACTTTACAAATGCAAATTTTTATTGTGTAGTATATATTAAAGCATCTGGCAGATTTATCAAGAAGTGTACCTTTTAAGAAGATATTTTGAGAGTCTGAAAAGGTTTTTTTCCTTCATTCACTTTTCTACTCCCATTAATTCAGTATATCCAAGTAGTTAGGGGATGAAAGGTGAGGGGGAACACACCTTTGAAAATGAAATTTGGAAAAGAACAGTAAGTTATCGGGTTTTTGGTAAGTCTCCAAATGGGACTAATTTTTGAAAGCAGTGTCATACACACATCTGCATTAAAACCTTCAAAAGAAGATAGCTATGAAATAAGGGAGCTCTCAAAGTTTATAAATTGGAAAAAATCACAGGTCTAATAACTATTGGCAAGTAAAGCGTAGTTCAGCTTTTAACTATTTTTTACATACGCCCATGTGCATGTACATATTTAACCATATAAGGCAGATAAAACATTTACAGATTTCTATACACTTTTATAAGAGATGTACTAATACTCAAGGACTTGTCAAAAATAGGTTGGAATATTAAGATCTACTACTTTTTCCTTTACACCAAAATACACTTTGACATTGCCTTTTTTTAAATTACTATAAGAAGTTTGTAGTCTAAAGAGTTAAATATGCAATCTTACCTGAATATATTTTTCATTAGTGAACACCTATTTCAGAAAACATCACTATGGCATTACTCTTCCAACATCTGATACCTCAAGCCACTCACTACAAAATTTACTGTAAAAGGGAACATTTGTAATGTGTGTCAGTTAACATTCATGAAATTACAAAATGGCTACCAATATTAAGATGTACAGAAAAAATATTTTAAGAAAGCACAATTCAATGCATTGAAGACTGATTTTAAAAGTCTGGACTTCTCAAGTTATAATCATTCTATTAACATGCCTTCAACTGATATTAACTGCCTTTTTTACTCAGGTACACTATTTACAAATCAAATTTTTTTTTTTTTTGGGTGGGGGGTGAGGGGCAGGGGGGAGACGAGATGCAGGGACATGACCATGTTTGTGTTCATCTATTCAATGATGATCCATTAATTCAGTTTCTTCTTTCATGGCTATCCATGGAAAATATGGGGGAAAAAATTAAAAACAGGCAGTTAAATAAATAAATACAGTAACATATATTAACCTGCATTCTTTAACCCCTTACTCCACTTAGTTGAAAGCTAGAAAGCTACTAGGTACCAACATGACAGATATGATAGAAATACCTAAAATATTACATGTCATTCTGTAGTGATTCTGTAGTGACCCTGACACTAACAATATACTGTGGATAAGTTACAGGAGAAATGGCAAAGACCACCACCATTGGGAAAGGTAATGATAACAGTTTACAGTAAGTCATTCAGTTCTTTCATTGCAACTAGTAAAGCATGGCTACAGGTGAAACAAAAGAAGAGGTGTGCACAGGCTGCATAAGGACAGTTGCAAGAAACGTAGTTAAATCTTTACAAAGTATAGAATTCCCAAAAGCAGAAAATCTCAACATACTTCTCAACATAGCTTTTGAAGGCTCTAGCATATGGGAAATTAGTCCAATATGGATGCACACCTTCTAGGTGTGACCCATCACACCAACAAAAATTCCTAACTAGGAAAGTAATGCAGTGTCTAGCCATCTTGTGTGGACTCAACTGAACATGAAAATACCTTTTCAAACAAGCACAGAAGTAAGAAACATGAATAAACCATTCATATTTTGGAGGATAGCACCAAATTTCCTTCATCTGTTTAACCACATCCAGAACAAAGAGACACACACAAAAAAAAAGGGGGGTGGGGAGAGCGCGATACAACATGGAGGGACGAAATTATTTGTCTGTTCTGGTCAGTGTGTAGGTCTGAACACAAATTAACACACGTACATTTTAAAAGGGAAAGAAAACATTTTAAGGTATGAACACATTGTCAAATTGATAAAGCTTAACAGCTATACCTTTGTCAATAAAAACTCTGCAAAAATTGTAGCAACTTCATTACCTGATACGCAAGAGTATTCTTTGTACCTAAGTCAGGAGAAATCTACAAATAGAAAAGCAACTACCCTAAAACTATAATATTGTATGAAATTAAAATCAGAAAGAACAGAATTCTCTTTTGACTTTCCAAATGTGGGAAAAAACCCTGTAATTTTAAGACTTTCTTCTAGTTTTACTCATACATGATCCCCAATGTATTTTATTATTTTTTATGAACCATTAAAAAACTGGAATGCTAGAAGTGATAATATGCAAAAGCCTTTATCGCTAAGGTTTTATCTAGTTTTTTTATACTTAAAAACAAAAAAAACCTGAAAGACTCATGCATATATATTGGAACATCCTATTCTTCCATATGAAGCCAATAAATTATGCATATTTAATTTTAAATCTTCTAGGACAATAAGCCATTTAACCCTTAATAGTGAGATGTAGAGAAATAAAAACATGAATTTTGATCATGTATCTTCTCATTAAAGCTCAAAGTGTGAAGACAGAAGAATAAGCTAATACCTTGCATGTATGTGTGGCAAAGTACTGGTAACCAAGCAACCAGCAGGAACCACGTCAGAGAGAAAAAAAGCATATTACAGTCCTAACAGTTTCTCATTTATAGACAGCTATAGGTACCAGCTGCAAGAAGAGAGGATCAGAAAGCAGCAGAAAGCAGTCATTGCACTTTTTTTTTTTTTTTTCCGTTTTGCTTTACTACAGATATTCTCTGGTTTTAATTGGATTAATCTCACATCACAACAGCTGCCTTAATTCTATGTTTTATCCTAATAAAATAAGTAATATGCCTAAATTCCACATGAATAGATGCACAAATACAGAATGCATCCTGAACTTATTTCCTACTTGCTTGGTTTTGTATTTTAATAAGATTCTGTATTAGCATTGGATGTGAATGATTCACTTTTTCTGTAACATCAACAGAACACGCAGGTAAATACATACATAATATTAAACAAGCATAAATATATAGTATATATATTCAGCAAGATTATTCATGCAAAGACATTCACATACATAGCATACTTAGAGTTACACCTTTAGCCTTTAAGCTCTTAAGATTTAGTGCAAAGTACAGAAGTTTATTAAATCCCCAAAAGCAGAAATTATATTTTTTTTACTAATTTATTTGTCCCTTTTAAACATACAAATGGCAAATAGGAAGGTTTTCAGATACATTCATACTAAAGTGTTTCTGAGAACACAAGTATAGCAGAAGCAATGTTTATCCATGTTTCTTCAAACTAAAGGATTCTCAAGACTTTGAAAAAAAAATCTTGTACTGATTAACTTGAATTGTTTATTTGGGGAGCAGAGGAAGGAACGAGGTGTTATGTTCTATTTTTACTATTTTGATATTGCTATCTAATGGTTACCTAAACGCAACCATTAATGCATGTATGCTGATCAAGCAGTGAAAGCAGTAGCAAGCCTGGTCCTCACTACACCTAACACGTACTTGCCAAACACCAGAACACACACACACATGGAACAGATGTCTTGAGTTGGGTTTTGGTTGGGGATACCAGGGGAAGAAGTCTTTCCAGGGCAGATTTCTGCTTCCTCAGAGACAATGAATGACACCATGTTGAAGTATCACTCCTGCATAGCGTACATAATTTCTATTTTTGATATAAATATTGGTGATAAATAAACTAAAGTCTGTCACTTAAACGGACACAAATGACAAGAGGGATTGCTCCTAATTTCCAATAAAGATTTCTAATAACATTTATTTATTGCTTCATAATCAAAATTTAAAAATACAGTAATTACACAGTCATCTAGAAGCCCAGTGTATAATTTAATTTTATTTGATCACCGTGATACTTGTACGCTTTATTATAATCATGTGTACAATTTAAATCATGCTCACTGCATTACAGGTTATTAACTCAAAGAAGATTTAATAAGATGACAATATAACCAGTCTGATTCTGAAATAAATCTTTAAAAGGCTGATCATGAAGAGAAACAGCGAAGAAGTACAAATGGTAATTTCTAGGACTGCCATTTCTTCTTTCAACTGTCAGTGATACGGTAACACTTTATATACCGTAATGAAAGAACAATATATAAGGACAATATAACAATAATCAAAGAAAAACCATAAACTATCATTAATTGTGAGAAATATAAAAGGGTACTGCTAAAAAAGCCTTGCATGAGAACTGAACTTTAATACTTCATCAGCTTAAGATACACAGATTGAAATGGAATGCAGAAGAGAAATGGTGACACATATGCTCATTTATTTTCCTCTGTTTCCATTTCTACAGGTTATGGTATGTAGGGCTATATTCATTCATATAAACATAATTATTTCATGCAATGTTAGCTGAAACAGTTACTAATATTTAGAAAGAAAATGGGGGGGGGGGGTTGTGATCCTGTTCAGACTATTGTGAAATCACAGGACTTGAACACGCTTCATGTGATCATCTAGACCTTTTTCCTCTCCCTTCGTCATTCCTGGAAGATGTTTTTCTAACTTGTCATAGAAGATCTTCAGTGACAGATACTCCCTAGTGTCTTTAGAGAGTTTACTCAAAATGTTTTGCTGTTCTCACATGAGAATTACTTTTTTTCCCACGTTTAACCCAAAACCTCTCTCACTGCAATGTACTTGCTACATTACTTTTGGTCTACACTGTGAAGATATGTCCAGGCTGAAAGTGACTGGCTGCAACTGGGGCCTTGCCAGGCAGCAAGCTGCACAGGAGCCAGCAGTGCTCCCTCAGAGCTTGTCGGATTACACCAAGAATAGTGCACTCTTGTTTTAGGCCCCCAGTACAGACACTGATAAACTGCAGCGAGTTCAGCAGAGAGCGACCAAGATGGTTGGGGGCTGGACCACTTGACCTGTAAGGAGAGCCAGACTTGTTCAGCCTGCACAAGAGATGGCTTTGGGGAGGACCTAACAGCAGCCTGCCAGTACCTACAGGGCTGTTATCAAGATGATGGAACCAAGCTGTCCAATGTGCATGAGGGGAGGACAAGAAACAACAGGGATAAATTGAAACAAGAGATTCAGACTGGCTATAAGGAAAAACCTTTTCATCACGAGTCAGGCAGCGGAGCAGGTTGCACCATCGCCAATCTTTGAGATTCCTACTGGATAAAGCCCTGAGCAACTGCTTCTGACCACAGCTGACCTTGTTTTGTTCAAGAGGCTGGACTAGAGACCTCCTGAGGACTCTGCCAACCTGAATTATCCTGTGATCCTATAACATCCGTACAGCTTCTATCATCAAACATGCAAAGACTAAATCCCCCATTTCATCTTGTTTTCCAACATAAGAATGGTTGTACTTATTCAGACTTACGGTCCATCACACAGTATCTCACCTCCATGAGTGGTCACAAGTAGTTGCCTAGGGCAAAGTAAAACAACTGAAGAAGGATACTCACTCCTCCCTAATACTCCAACTAAGTGGACTTTCAAACCTGACAACATTTCCAGAATTCTCTAATAGTCTTCGCTTCTAAATGCTGTCAAATATGTTATCCAGTCAGAAGGGATCTAGTTAGTGGAGGGATCCAGTCAGGGGGATCTAGTGTGGATTTATGCAAAAAAAGACATTCAAAGCTTCCATTTTCCTGCTTTCACTTGTTGACAACTTTCCTCTCTGCTCAGCAGCAGGACAATTCCTTCCTGATTTTCTTTGCTCATATTTGTTCAAAAACCTACAGCACAACTAGTAGCAGAGATAATTAGAAAAGAATGGCATCATTAATTACTCTTATGCTAGAGCCTTTGCATGTTTCCACCCTGCTTTTTTGCCACAGCAGACTCTTGCCCTGTTCCTTGATGACACCAGGATCACCTCCTGTCTTCCACCCCTTTCAAAAGTATCAAAAACTTTATACGTGGTTTACAAACTGCTGAGTAATCTCTTTTTACCAGGCCAAATTCAGAGTTTCTGTAGTTTGGTTTTTTTGTTTTTAAAAAGTGTCCATTTTTCTATTTTTCTCCAGTCTTTACCCTCTCAAATTATTTTCCTGGGTTTTCCACCAAAATGACAGTTATGGATCAGTACTGCAAAAATCAGTTCAGAAGATCAACATAATTATGGCAAAACCCCTTCTATCAACTGATTTTTCATCATGATAAATAGAATTACAATAAGTGTCTACCTGGACAATAAATTAATACATCCCATTTTTAAAGACACAACCCCAATGAAATAATATTTTACGATTTAATACATGCATTTTACAATAGCCCACTTTTCTGTGTTGAGTGCCAAAGTTTCTAAGTAAGAGATTTATTATTTAATCATAAATGTTGAGAAAACTCAGTGCCAAACTCGCAAAAAAAAATAATATAAATACATATTATATCTAGTTACAGTTTGTTAGAACAGTATGTTCCAATATGGGCTTCAGTAAACCAAAATTATACAACTTGCAGTATCATTTGAAGCATTTATAATTCTTAGTGCACTGAAGTTGCCAAGAAACCCTGAGAAGCAGATGGGCATTACTGCTGTTATAATGCAACCAGTTACACCAGAAAAGAATTGGGTCTGTCATACTTACAGAAGAAATGTTTAATATTACAGCTTCCTATTATTTAATTTCTTATTTTTATTAACAAAAAGCATAAGTGAATTTCATTTTTAATCTGATTTCCTTAGAAGATTCCACTAGTGGCATCACTATTTCTCTCCTATTTAAGAACATTATCACAAAAAGAAATAAATAAATTTTTTTTTTTAATTACTATCTGGGCAACAGTTACATTCACAGAATTCACAGCAGCAAGCCACCTGAACCTCTGCCTCTATCTAAAGCTCTTCTTACTGAGTGCCATAAAACAAAGCTTGATTAAAACCTTAATGATTAAAAAATAAAAAAAAATGCAAGACCTTCAAGACAAGAACTAAATGTTAGCATTTACTTTCAGCTTTCAAGATGTTTCTTCTTTGTATTCCATTAAAAACCTATCACCACTCATCATTATTCACTAAAGAAGCAGCCCTCGTATCCACTACAAGGTTATAACTCTTATACAAAACCAAATTCAAATATAAATTATAAAAGTTAGGAGAAATTCCTATTTCAGATCAAAAAGTATTATTTCAAAGCCACTATCAGTAATATAAAATTAAGGCTTACCTGAGACAAGCTTTCTATGTTTGATTACTCCAATGTCTTTTTTCTGAACATTGTTCTCACCAAAGAAGGTGCTTGCTTACTCCAAGAAAATCCAATAAAGGACTTCCGAATGGCCATGATATTTTGTTTCCACTCTTTAATTGAGGTCTAATTTAACATTTTTGAAGGTATATCCTATGGATTATCTCAAAATGGTACAATAAGATGCTGAAGTTCTCCTACCAGCGTGGTCTGCATAGAAGATTACAGTGATTTGGAACACACATAGGAAATCAAAGGTCTAAATCAACACGCTCAACATACATTTTTAATGAGTCTCATTCCAATTACACAACTATATTCTGTTATACCAACAGAACATTCATCATTTCTTTTACTTTCAGAAGTAGACTGCCTGATCAAAAGAAACTGTGCTTTATAACAGAAGGTACGTTTTGTATTCAGCCATTCTCATTTGGACTAGCTTCGAAGTTGAGATTGTTCATTAAGGTGTTTCTACAGATAGCAGCATCTCTTAGGCTGTTTGAGGTAAACGTAATCTTTAATTAGTTAAACAAACAGCACTTCTTTTCTCCTAGCCAGAAAATGCTGTCAGACGTAATACATTTAAGATATTTTTTAATATGTTTAAGATATTTTTTGCAGGTTTTGTTACTGAATAACAGGAAAGTGGATGATGGAGAGGAAGGGCTCTGAAGCATGAATCTCTCTCCATAGATGATATAAAAAAAACATTCAAATGTCTTTTAACTGTCTCAACTAATACACAAAATAGTCTCAAAATATTTTTAGTATCTCACTGATTGATAAAGTGTATGAAATTTCTCTCGTTCCTCTGAAATGTTCCTAAAGGCGCTGAAAGAGCACGCAGCTGTTTCATAGATCCCCTTTGCTTCTAGAAAGTGGTTCTTTTACATTTCCTGGACCAGCCAAATAAAAGCTGAAGCACATAGAATATAGACGTTGACAGTTATCTAAGATTTAATTTCTTATTCTTATGTCTGTTAAACTGTGCTTCATGATACCGTAATACTCTCCCCATCCCCACCCCCGCCCCCCGAAAAAAAAAAAAAAAAAAAAGAAGAGAAAAGCCTCTTGGCTAGTTACCCCCCAAAAAATTAATTCAAATTATAAAACACAGGTGACTGGGAAGACACACCATCCTGAAAAGGCAGGTTAAAGAAACCTCCTAGAGAGACAAAGGATGGAACAAAAAAACTGCCACCTGCATACACGGCCAGTTCTATCTGAGGGTAGAGAGCTTCATGGAACCCTTCTCCATTCAAATACCCATCAGGAAGCAAAGCCTGACAATTCCAAAAGGTACTTGAAGACTCAGGACGAACAGAATCACAGCTTAAATTCCTGTTTCTGCTCGTCACACAATTGGTCATGTCTCCATTAGAGACATTTTAACTGAATAGATGTATTATTTTGCAAGTATTGAGTTTTAATGTTTGGCTCTATTTTAAAGTGGCAATCAACAAGACGGGCTTTCCCAAAAAGCAGCTCTCCGAAGCATACTAGAACCAAATGTAGAAGGTGCATGCATTAGGCAAAACAATGGCAATGGGCAATCCAGTTCAGTGATAACGCAGGCATACATCTGTATCAGCTCACGTAAGACACGTGTCCCTGTCCTACAGGTACAGCAACTGCAAGATGAGGCCTGAGGCTTTTCGGTGCTTCTCCATAGCCCTATTGCCTCTCACCCAGCTCTTGATGCCCATGCCTTTTTAGTCTGGAAATCTTTGATTTTCTACCCAAGTATGCTTCACACGTGGGCTGACAGAAGGGTACTGAGATAGCAGTCTTTTGCTGCCAGCATGCAGGATGCTTGCAGTGTGGCAGGAGATCATGTGATGAGTAACAGAAGCATGAGTCTTATGCTTCTCTCTGAGACTCGATACTTGTGTAATTGAAAGAAAATACAATGATTCCTTAAAAATAAGGGTGAGATAAGGCATAAAGCATGATATTCATAATCCAACTGACAAATGCATTCATACATTGAGCCACTCAAAAAAGCACATAATGAAAAAACAAAGTCTAATATTTTCATAATTCCCCAGTTGAACGGAAATGGAAGAGAATTATTCTCAAGTACCATTTAAATAACTAGATAATTATTACAAGTTATTGGGTCTTTCCTACTGTACATTCCCAGTCCAGATGTAGAAAGGAGCACTGGACACTAATCAACAGTATAAGGAACACTTTTTGACCTGTAGTTTCAGTGACAAAACCAGAGTTGCATGCCCAAATAGATGTTTGAAGATGCTATTTGCATTACCCCAGCACTACTCACCAAGGAGCTAATTCTCTCCTAGAACATCTTTATTGACAAACTTTTGAAATTGCAATTCAGAAAATTATAACTGAGCATAATTAAAACACCCAGCATGTAAACCGGTAAGTAATGCATTATATATAGGATAGATTGTCCTTCTTCGCTTACTCAAGTGTTGAAGTGTAGACAGTTACTTGATTATAATCTATTTTTCCCTCCTTTCCTTAATTTCCGCAAATATAAGATTCTTAAAATTATAATGGTACATCTGGTACCAAAATACAATCTTTCCCAAAATTCTAAAATAATTTCAAAACAGTTCATGAATTGAGAGTTACAATGTGGAATCTGTCATAAATGGTTATAAAGGTGTTGTACTGTTTTTTTTCCAGTTCCCAACTCTGCAGCAATAAATCTTCAGAAGAAAAACAGACAAACACCAAAAAAAAAAACCCTACAAAAACTGTTTGCATAGATTACCTTAGAAGAGGCATCTCTTCTATGTGTTTTTTTTCTCCTTCTCCTGAGTTGGTTCGCATTGACTAAAATGCAAAAGAACCAAGCTATCAATAACAAACACTCCTTTATCCATATAAAACTTCAAGACAATGTATGTCATGATGCAGGGACATATGAAAGTTTCTCACCTTTTCCGATTTTTTGGCCTTTCAATATGCACTCCTGATGGTGCCTTATTCATGATAGTCCCCTTCCAAATGAAAGCAGTACTGGATTCCTTTTTCCTTTAGCCTTTCTATTGTTAGAACTGGTTTTTAACTAGCCTGTGAAACCAAATTCATTACTTCATTCATTCATTCTTATTTCTTGCAAAAGCTCCAGTAGATGTTTTTTAACTGGCAAAATTACAGGATTAAAATGTATAAACCAGAAAAGGTTACTTAATAGACTGGACAGTAACATTCATAATTAGCAAGAGTAATCTAAAATTCCAATATTTTTGAACATTAATTTATTAATTCATTGCATAATGAGCTAGATTTTAACTGTACCACTGCAGTAGTCCTTGAGTGTTTCTGTCCTAATTATCAGGCAGCCCAAATTGTATTTTTTGTGTACTGATTTCACTTCAAAATTGCCAAGCTTATAAAATGAGTCTTTAGAAAATCATGCATAGAGTCTGAAATCAGGAAGGATTTATTTTCCCACACAACACATATATGAAAGCAGACATACAGCAGGAAGATTATAGAAGTTCTTGAACAAGAGCTGGTTTTCTTCCTCTCCTGGAAGACTTCAAGAAATCGTTCCTCACTCACTGGAAAACTGGCAAATTTTATTTGTGTCCTTTGCAGAATAGCCCTGGTCATTTGCAGAATATAAACATCTAGCTCATTTGTCACATCACAAGACAGAGAATGAGGACCACACAACACCACTGTAAGACCACCTGAACTATGGGCATGTGTTTTTCAGATGTGTGACTAACTGCTGGGTCACACCTACACACATGGCTCACAGAGAACATTCTTTACACTAGAAAAAAATACAGGAAACTAATAACCTTTCAGATAAGGCTGAAACTTAACAAAACGTGAACCTAAGCTCAACTGAAGGCTGAACAATATCATTTCAGTGAAATGAATGTTTATCTATTGGAAAGCAAAGACATAAAATTTTACATTAGCGAATGTCCAAAAAGTTCTTTTAATCTCAGTAATTTTGCAACCATGTAGTATTTTTGAAGGGAATTGTTTTCAAAATTATCTAAAACGTGAAGTAAGAAGAGAAGGCATCTATGGCCAATTACTTTCTGGAAACAAGCTGCACCTAGGCATTTATGGATAAGCATTTTTACAATTTGCAAAACATGTGCTTTAAAAAGAAAAAAACACCCTGATTTCTGTAATTCCATTTAATTCTTCCCTTCACGAATGTATGATACTTCCCCTACCTAATCTCTAATCTAATTAAAGATCAACATAGCACATATCTTTGAAAAAAAAATTAAGAGCTTTTGGAACAACTTAGCCCAACAACCCAGACTTCATTAGTTCTATTAGTTCTATACCACTGTTCCAAAATGCAACTGACATCAAAACTCATCTTTTACCCCCATTTTTATTGACAGAAGAGATCTTTGGTACAGAGAATTCCTAGCAAACCCTTTTAACTAATGTAAGTTTAATAGTTCCACAGAGTTGCATTATAAATTTCAAAATAAATGCAGACAGACTATAGTTGACCCACAGCCTGCAACGTTAAACTATTCCTTTCAATATTCCCTCTCATCCAAAGTGTACTGTGAAGAAAAGTACCAAGCTAATATTAAGCTAGGATTCTCTTCAGGTATTTACTCAAAAGGAGGAAGTTTCAGAGACTGAAAATCTGCAAAGGATGCAAATGTTTCCATGAATTCTTACTTATCAAACAGAGGCCAAAACCTTTTAAAATGAAAATCAAAACAGAACACAGAACCTAGAAAACAACTAAGGTGAATAAACCACTCATGTTAAGGTTTAAAATTAATCCTCCAGGTAAAAGAACTCTCTGAAATTCAAAAAAACTCCATAAATTCAGGGGGTGCAGTGGGCAGGGAGTAAAAGTAGAAACTAACAGAAGACGATAGGAGAACAAATGCAGACTTCTGTAAAACCTAGGAAAAGAGATGCAATTTGCAACTACCATAATGATGTAGCTTTTTAAAAGTAATTTCTTTATTCAGGAGTTAAGGTGTTTTTTCTTGCAACATTTATACGTTTTTGGCTGTAACACCTAATAGTCAGTTGGAAAAAAACCCACTCCAAAATCAATTTGTGAATATAATTTCAAAAACATAATATAAAATGGCTAAAAATTAATCAGGTTCTGGGAGGGAAGGCAAAAATACATTAAAAAGCAAAGCAATCAAAGGACAGTAAAGTGTTTGGACATAGGAATCCCAGGTTGAATATTTCACCTCTCTAGAATCAAACAGAAAGTCTGTGCCAAAGATGTCAATGAGCTTTTAAAAAACTATTTGTATTTTCCAGTTCAGAAGTACCCACAATGTTTCTTCAGTGTAGAATATACTTAAACAAATACTTTCTAAATAGGATGATTAAATTAGATTTAATATATTCAAAGTTTAAACTAGATTTTCCTTTAAAAATAAAATCAAAGAAATCTGCCTTTGAAATGAATAGCTACACTTACTATGGACCATTAAAATCAAATCAGATGAGTCTTTCTTTTAGAGTTACATGTTGTTGCTGAAGTTTTTCAAACATCAACCAACTGAGTAATACAAACAAATGCCTAAATACCTGCAATTAGATGTTATTACAGTGAAGACGTTACATAGATGAACTAAGAAAGAGCATACTGATTCACATTTAAGTAATTTTATGTAAATGAAGACTTTAATTCAAAGTAAAATAAAAACAATAACGGATTAAAAAGCAGAAGAAAGTTTGTTCCCTTCTAATTTACGAGTAACAATACCACAGAGCAGTTTCTAAAATTGTATAATGTACTGTCACAGTGTTGTCTCCTACAGCAAAAAGACATAATTTTGTTTTAGGGACAAGTGTCTCGCAGTACATTTGGCAATAAGATAGGTTAAAAAATAAAAAGGCTAACAAAAACCCCATGTATCCTCACAAGTGTACATTCCATAATTATTCAGGGCAGCAAGTTTGTGCTGTGCCTTGTAAATTTGCCTGAAACTAATGTGTTTAAAAAAAAACAAAAACCAAAATCCATTTGGGTGGAGGAAAGTCCTTGAACAATCCCTTTATCAAGCTCCTAGTGGAATCACTTGTTGCAGAGCATGGAGCAGATCTTTGGCAAATTATGTAACTGCTTAGATGGGTTTTCCAGGTTAAACAATCTCCAGATTTCAGAAAGCTGCATTAAAGTTATGCACAATTCCTTGCTAAAACTCTACAACAGGAACTGTATAGACAATGAACAACTGACTTTTTTCAATACTAGCTTTTGTTCATAGACTCCCCCTCTACTTCTTGCATTTCAAAAATCATCCACCATCTAATATAGCTAGTCTTTATTTAATATAAAATTAATTATAAAAGTATTGAAGATGTCAAATGCTTCTTAATGAGATATGAAATTCTTTTATTAAAAACGTTGTATTTTTCTTACTTGCCAGAAAAGCACCATGTTCACACTAGCCGTTTAGCTAACAGGAACAGATGGGTCTAACTGGATACAGGCGTGACGGAGCATTGTGGTAGAGCAAAAGAACATGTTGATTCTCATACCTCTGGCAGATGGGAACCAGTCAAATTTAGTTTTAGACTAAAAATATTTTGCTACTTCTCGGTAAAAAAGAAAAAAAAAACACTTGAAACAATATGCTATTTTATACATGCCATCAGAGATCAGACAATAGCAGCTTTCAAAAAGTTGGTACCGTGCATTAAAACCAATTACATAGGCTTACTATATGTCATTTTTGAGCCTGTGGATAAACTACAAATTCCTGAAGACAGTAGCTTATAATGGAAGTGCTGACACAACCTTAACTACAGCAGAAAATGTGCTATTATGAAGTTGTTATGGCAACTAGAATGATCAAGTTGGGAGAGAAAGAGTGAGCATAAGCAAAACTTAAAAATCTTTGACACCACCCCCCACAAACTCTTTAAAATTTGTGGTCACACTTTTATCACTCCTTACCTTTACAACAAAAAAATCTAACTGCAAAACTTCTCTTTAACACAGGTGAGGGAGGAGAGGTTCCACATTAGTGTAAAATCTCAAACAAGTTAAATTCAAGGTTGTAATCCATCTGATGCATTTACATATCAATAGTTTACAAAAAGAGTCAATTGAAAGATATCTGGACGGCATCTGCTGAGCACGTATTCATCAGACATCACAAGATAATGAGCCACAATTATGCAAAACTATTCAATCTTCAATAGAGTTTCATAATTTGTTATCAATCTGAATAGTTTAGTAACAGCACCCTGCTGTAATCTGACTAAATCAAACAGCACATTCACAAATATTGATCCATTAATTAAAACATGATTAAAAATATAATTGAAGCTCATATTATTTGTGAAACAGTCATTACTTATCCTTCCTAATACTGTGTTAGACAAAAGCAGAAATCTTCAGGTGTTTCCAATATTAAAATAATGGGGAAAAACCATAGCAAGGCAGTCACATTTTAATACACAAAAATACAGAAAGTATAATTTATAAAACATATTAATTAAAGCCTGTGCCAGCACGCTAGTTACCTTTCTCGAAAAACATCTTATAGTTTAATTGCAAGTATTACTCTAGTAAAATGTCACTGAATAAAATTTCCAGCAAACTGTTAGTAGCAACCAACAGTCCTAGAAATAATGTTAAATCACCATTACTATACTTTTTTATTAAAGTATTCTGTCCAAATACATCTACTAGCAACACTTCCACTAGAAGAGTGGAAAACAAATTATTTGTCTTTCTTCTCAAAGAATCTCATATTAAAGCGACTTTGTCTCAACTCTAAACTTGACTACCATAACTAAAATCCAGGAAACACAAAAGCCCTCAGATGTCTGACATGATAAGAGTTGTGCTAGGTACTTATACTCACTCATTTCCTAGGTAACAAAACCTCCTTTTCCTCTAAGCTGTCTCAATCCATTTCTCCTTTGAGTTTGTTGTTCTAAACCAGTTTTCAGACTACAGGGAAGACCCATTTTATAAGGAATAGTCTCATTTTAAGAAATGTGAAAGTATCTATTTTCACTGAGAGATAGCAGATATTCTGTTTAAATTCAAAATAATTTTAAGATTCAGGTTGTCATGTTTTTAAGTCTAAGTCAAAAATTACTCAGTGTTAATTATCTGATTGTGAATTTTTAAAACTTTGAAGACTTTTAATTTATATAAACATTTATTGATTTTTTTTTTAGGAAATGTACGATGCATTCTATATTGATCACTGAAAATTACAGTTTTGCAGATGAATTTAATTTAGCTGGAAGATAATCACATATTCTACCGACAAACCAGAATTTTTTAATCTGCAATAACAAATAATTATTGAGATGAAATCACAATAACCCACCACCACCACCAAAAAAAAAGTTAAAAAAGAATAAGGCTGAAGAGTAAGTAGGAAAATAATTTTGTTCACAAAAGCAAGAACTACTTGCAGGAAACTAAAGAAGTGGCAATAATGATTATATCTTCTTCAGAACATTAGCTCTTCATCAATTTAAAAATTCTGATAAATACACTGCTTTTCTCTGAAAAGCAACCACTACATTTATCAACTCGCTTGAAAGAGGTAATCATACAGATCTATAAAAGCTGAATGATAACATTCAGAAAAAAGGTAAAAATGGGATTTCCATGTGCATAGCTATTTGTTAGGTAAATGATAAACACTTGATAAAATTCTCAAAAATAAAAATGCTTAGAAACATTCTTTAATATTATGTCTTCTTTTAATTTTTTTCAAATTCATTTGCAGTATTAACATTAGTGGTTACCACACACATTTATAGTTTGTAGAAACATTTCACTGATAACTGATAAATCAGTTTTATTAGAAAACTGTTTTCCCTGATTTATTTGGCAAATTACTTTCATACAGTAGGGGTAACACTTGGCCTTTTAGATTTTAAGAATCCATAATTATTAATCATGAATGGACTGACACAGACAGTAGTATGTGTTTTAATACTATTTGCAAATGTATCAGCTTTGATACTGTAACTACCAAATCTCACTGAGATTGCAACGACATTTCAGTGAGCTCACGCACTTAAAATGTAGAACATTTTTAAAGAAAGCTGACTTCTGTGCTCACTTCTTAAGCAACTTTTAAAAAGCAATCTTCTTAAAACAGGTAAGTGCATTATTCACCCTAGATCTGATTTTCAGATGCAGAGTTTCAATACATTAAGGTACATAGTAGTTGTTTTGAGGTTTTTGCCTGTAACATGTACATGCATAACACCACTCAAAAAACAGAAAGAAAGAAACAGAAAGTCTGTCCAAGAAGTACAGAACTTTTTCCTCACTACAAATTAACTTTTCTGTCATCAGAAAGTAATGCAGAAAACATGTCTGTGAACCAAATGAAATGAATCAGAGGGATGTAGCCAGTCCCCTGTGATTCCTTACTCCCAGTTTAGAGGTATGAGAACTTCACGTCAACTGACGTTATTTACAGACATGGAATCACTCATCACGCCATTCTGTGAGTGCAAGATAACCAAACTCTACAAGAATTAATCACATACTACAGTGCTGTCACATAATAGACATCCAGTCACAAGACAGACTATAGGCCCTATGGAGTTTATAATTGTGCATGCTTGAAGCTTTTGCTACTTTAGACATACCAGCAACATTCTCCACTGGAGATGTTATTTATCCCCTTTAGTTAGGCAGCTTATAGATATAGCTTATTCCTGTTGTAACTTGACCAAACAGAAAAGATTTTCAGAACACCATGCTAAAAATACAATTCCTCTTCTTTGTGCTATATTCAAGGTTGAAAATTTTAACCAGCTTCATCTTCAGAGATTGAATTCTTAATGCCCATCAACTCCTTATCTTAGACTCAGGTTGCACACCAAGATGTCAGGATCACTGTCATCCCCTAAACTTTAACATGCTGCTTTATCCAAGTTTATCTTCATCTCCAGGCTTGAGACAGCAGAATACTTTTGATACTAACATACAAATAGCTCAGCTTACCGAGTTCTGAAGAGGGGAAAAAAGAGGGTTTTAGACATAAATATGTATGTGTGCGCTCATGCACATGTGTGTATAAAAAAAGGCTCAATTATTTTGCACGTCAGGACTTCTTTTGGGGATAATCACAAAGTAGATATTTGAGTGCCCTGTTTTGATATTTGCAAGGGGAAAGCAGACTGGGGTTAGTGTTTGTCCTTTGTCTCCTGAAAGATTATCTCAGAACACAAACTCTATAAAGTTATCTTATTCCTACACACAAAGATTGTGCCATGTCAGATTCCAATTACTTGGAAGGGTTTCATAAGAATCAGCACCTTTATGAAATATCCTCATAAATTTAGGACACTTTCAGTTCAGGTTAGGCTACCAACTCCAGATATGCATTGTATACTTGAGGACAGAAATAATGAGACAGAAAGCGTTAATATTATTTCAGAAAGTATGCCTCATTCCAGTACTTTCAGCATGGACTTTACATCATGTACCCACTGTATCCTTGGCAACTCAACTCCTTATCTAAAGAGACAAGATTGACAACTTAGATTTAAAGTTACAGCCATCGTACGCTACTAGGCTTGGATTTGGTCTGGAGCTAGATAGGATGCAAGCTAGAGGCCAAAGGTATTCCAGAAGTTATTTGACGTGATATAAGGGCATAACTGTGTTCATCATTATTGACTGGGTAAACCAAAAAAGCTTTATCTAGATGCTCTCCATCGTTTCGTAACAAGGAAGATGAAGATAACTTTGCTGTCTCAATGAAACAAGACTAGGACAAATTATGAGAGAGGTTCCTCATTCTTATACTAAACAAGTACAAAACTGTAGAAGTAGCCCCTTCCCCCACCATCTTTTTGGTGTGGTTTGTGTTTCACCCCAGTTCTAAAGTAAATAGTCTATTTTCTTTCTCTCGTCATTTTATTTCTCCTTCAATGTACAGAAGGAAAAAAAATAAATAAATTTATTGTAAACATTTTCATGTGAATAAATTAAGAAGAAAAGTTACAGTAAATCAAGTTCCAAGGGGGAAAAAAACAGAAACTATATTCTAAGGAAAAGTTCCAAATGTTACATTATTTTCCCCACAATCAGCATACATTGCCCCTAACAATATCAGTATAGTGAATGAAGATTTTACCCATCATATTTTAGGACAGATTTATGAAGGGTTTATGCTACATTAAAGTGAGTTTTTCAATATATATTATTTCCTACATGTTAACCTCAAGAGAGCGGTTAATTAACACTATATCAGACAATTTAAATTTCTAAATTAATTAGAAATTGATTTCTGAGTCAGAAAGCCTTTGTTTGATACAAAGTGTGTAATGAGTTTGAACATCAGCTTTATACACAGAGAACTTTGAAAAACATTTTTTTTAAACATTAAGGTTTCTTTTTGCTGGGAAAAAAAAATAAAAGACAACCCCCCCCCCATGAATGTGTAGGCTTAACATTTATAACAATTTATAACAGTAAGTTATAAATTAAAAACCACAAGACTACAGACAAGTTCCCCAAATGAAAGGCTACATGAAGCAAAACATAAACCATGATTTTTAAAGCAAATCTTTTGGAACATCTTTTTGATAAAAAGCTAGCTATGAATAGACCTTAAGCTGAATGGAGTTTTTAACCCTATACAGGACATCTACCATGTCAAAACAACTCTAGTCTGTGTTACCTGATTATACCCCAAAACAGCAGCTTTTTCCTGGATTCATTTCTTGCTGACAAGCTGTTCAAACACAGAGCACCTATCAAACCTAGTATTATCATCTGCTGCTTTTTTCTTCTAGGAGACACTGCTGTCCATCAGAAGAAATAATTAATGGGTCTATTATGTATGAAAGCATCATCCTGTCAGTTCAGTGACTGGTTTGAATAGCTCATATCTGCTACTCATTGATGCCATGCGTGCTCACTGTCCTGAGATGACAAAACACTACACCCTTTGGGATTTTTTTTCCACTCTGTTCTAAAGCAGCATTTCACATCTGTGTCTGACAGAAGCATAAGGAGCTGAGAGAGGCAGACCTTCATCATCCTTCACAGAATAATGTTGCATGGGTTAAAAGTTAAGACCTGATCTCTACTGATGCTACATATTTCCTACAAAAATCTAAAACGTGGAGGCTACCAAAATGTGTAGGAAAATAACTTTTCAGTGTTGGAATAGCTACAGAAAACAGATGGAATTTACTGGATACTAAATCTTTAGATGATTTTTTTAAATGGGTGCTGAATACTTGAATTAACTGGGGTTAGTGCATTTGCCTTTTTTTTGCCTTTTTTTTGAAGGGGGGGAAAGATGCAAAGTTCACAGGTTCTTTTCTGTTACCTGATTAGGGCAGAACAAACAAAAATGCTGAATGTGGAAGAAATCAAATATTGGAGATACCTGGAAATAAACAATACCACAAGACGAAGCAGCAGTGAACAACAAGACACTGTGGAAAAAAAAAAAAAAATCACAAGACGAGAGTGCACAATGCGTTTCAAATAGAAAAAAGCTTCCTATCTGCTGAGTGAGTCTCAGTATATTCTGACAGAGCACAGATAAAGCTTCAATCAAGTACCTCCTAGGTAAGTTTTCATTTCATATACTGCTTTAATTGTTTATCACATCAATATATACTTTAAAGTATGGACAGTAACTCAATTAATTTAAATTTCTTTATACTGATACTGAAGTTTAAATCCTTCTACGACAAATATTTTATGTTCTTAGATTTCCTATACTGCTCAAATAACAGCTCTCTTTTGATATTAAGGTTATTCAAAGGAAAACTATTAAATGCTTTCTCTCTTGACTTACACTAGAGTGAAATATTTCCTAAGATTTAAATCCTTCAAAATATTTTAATACATATTTCCATGCATGGCTGTTTAAGAAAAAAGGAATTAATAGAAAGCCATGCTTCTGTTAATATTACCAAAAAACATTTACTGTACTTCATTATCTATTTAATCTGGCAAAGCAAACAACATTTTGCACCACAGCAGTAAATGTAAAAAGATATCTTTTATTATAGGATAATGAATCTTTGTTTATATAAAAGGATATTAAATAAAGCTAGAAGTGTTGATTAGTTATTTATGAAAGGTAAACTACAGCACAGTAAGGAAACAGCACCATGTTAATACACCCCAAGGTACTGTGTACAGAGTTTCAGTAAGAAGATTGGACATCAGCGCCCCAGTAAAACTATAAAAAAGAAGGTGCAGGTCACCTCAGTTATTTCACTCATTTGGAGCATCTACTACATAAGCCCCAGAGACAGGAATTCTACATGGAAATAAGATGCAAACATTTTAGAATGAGTTTCTAACATCTAATAGGGCTTGAAAAATAAACACAGTATCTGTTAGCCAAAAAACTACACTTACGAGTCATGGAGAAAGGTACCTGTGCTCACACACACAAAAAACCCCCCATCCCTTGAAACTGAAAAAGCATAAATAGTCGTCTACCGTTTAACACACCATTTTATAGTATCACATTGATCAATTTTGTATGTAATACTAGCTTTGAAAACCTACATCTTTGCTCCTACTGTCTTTTACTGGTTTCACACCATTTTTTCTATTTACGTATATGTAGCATTTCTTTTTCCAGCATTGTTTTAAATACTTTCCTCTACTTCTCTCTGTACCCCTTCCCTCATTTCTATTTAGCACATCTTTCTTATTTAATGTATCCATCAATCCTTTTCCTGTTTTCTTTCTTGTAACGTTTTGCAAACTTACTAAAATAACCACTCTCTTGCCTGATGCTTGCTAAAGACAGACTAATTTGCCATTCATAAACACCTCTTTTGAAGCCTTCAATTATGCACAAAGGGTTTATGAATTCTACCAAGTGCTAGAAGACTAAACTTACTTGCCAAAGACTGATAGAATGCCATGAGACTAAAAACCAGAAGTTGATACTATGCTGAGCCTTGTCTCATGTCAAGAGTCAAGAACATACTCCCAAAATAATGGAACTCCTACCAGGAAAGATATATGAAACAACTTCTGCAGGAGAGGGGTCATCTCATGCATATTACTGTAGAATACTTTATATATTTGAAATTCCTCCTACAAGATCCCACTCTTGACTGCCATGATAGGGGGGAAAGAAACATTTCATATTCTCTAAACATTCATGCTTAAGTCTTCTGCTTAATACAGGCAGAAAAGTTTCCATTATTCTAACCCTTTTCCACTTTCCTACTTGCTGTATTTGGTGAGAACTTGATGGGAATTTTTGCTAGAGCACCTATCACTCAGCCATTTTGTTGCTGACAGGTTCCAGCATTCTCTACATTTCCCCAATTTCTGTCCTTTTCTTTTAAAGTTGCTCCAACTGCTCTCTTCTAAACTGCTCGATCAAACATCTCGATCTTTTTTCCCCTATACCTCACTTCACATATCATGTCGAGAACCAGTAAGAATTCTTCCTGCCTCCTCACTGCTCCTATACAACACACACTGGTACTTTGTCTCTCATCTAAGACACCAGGTAAAAATCATCAGTTAAGAAGCAGGTTCTGTACAATACAAAACAAAATAATATGGCTGTAAGTTTCAATGGCACCAGCTCAAGATTTCCATAAATCTTGAGCCATCAAAGCCTACTACAACTTGATAACGCTTGTAACAAGCAGCAGGTGTAATACAGCTTTTGTCAGCTGATTTCAGAAGACAGCTTTGTATCTATCTGTTGAATCTGGTTCAAAGTTGGAAGTAAAAGAGAGAGAAAAATAAGAATTGTAATTCAAGTTTTGATTCGCCAGTTACTGCTCTCACAGTGGAAAAGTTTTCTTACCTTGGACACTGTGTGTGAGTTTTTCGCCTGCTCTTTTGTAAAGAAAAAAAAACCCACCCCACCCAAAACCCCAAATATAACACCTAGCCAACACACCTATTTAAGAAAAATCAGGTTATTATTCAATGAAGCTCTTAAAAAGCTTACTCAAAACTTAGTGTTACAGAAACTTCTAAACTGAGAGTTGCAGTTAAGACTTTTTAAGCTCTCTGTTGAAAATATGAGGGGTCTAAGAACAAGTGGAAAGCTTGCTTGTAGGAAGGAGAATTGGATACAACTAATATTTTTCAAAAGACTGGATACAGCTGTGTAATATTTTTAAAATAAAAGGTAGATCTTTATATTTTTCAGATGTATTCATTAATAATTTTTAAGTCATAAAATAAAAATAACCTTTATCTTGAAGTGCATTATTCCTCTCACTTATCTTTAAAGAATTCAGATGCATTAACATAAGTGAACAGTTCATGATCAAGTTCCAGAACCTAAACCTCTGTGCAACCAGAAATAAATATATCACAGAATGTTTTCCAAAATGTGTAGTTATGTAAAATCACCTCACCTGAAAGCAGTGAGTAGATATTTATTTTCCACCTTTATCTGATCAGTTGTTCAAGGATCACTAAGCATCTGACCAGGATATCTTTTCATTTGCTCTCTGTATTAAGTTGCTTGTCTACGTGAAATGAGTAAACCACATCACAAAGTAACTACAGTCAATTGCCTAAAAAGAGTACATCTGCTCAGCAAAATGGCATGCATGGTACATACAGATGGGACCCCCTTCCCAACTAGTTCAGCAGGTAACAAACATTAAAGTGGCGTAGCATGGTTTAATGAGCCTTTTAGAAATTACGTGAATGAGTCACAGACCAAAAGTCTAAGCTGCCCCTTCTGGGCAGTTACCAGCTAAAAAAAAAAATCAACAAGTAGCCGCACAGACCTATAGGTATACATATTCCTAAACTGTTGGCCTATCTTCTGCATTCACTTCCATGTCTACTCAAGACTATTATGTTACAGGTAAAACATGAGATACTTTTACACTTCCATCTTTTTGTTAAGAGATATAACTTACACAGCCTAATAGAAAGCAAGGAGTGAAATCCAGAACTTCTGCTCCTATAGTTAAATCACTGGCCCAATATGTCCATTTCACCTTGAATTACAGATGAACACAAAATTCACCATGGCCATTTGCATCTCTCTCAAGCCCCTTCATTAAATAATCCCCCGCCTCCAAGAGTTACTGTAATGAGAAAAAAGGCACTAAAACACTTCAAGACCATTTGCACTGTAAATACATGCAGGTAATACGCAGTATTTCCAACCACACGTAAAGAGACATCTTCCAGAAAGCCAGACTGACCCATCTTAGTTATATTCATATCCTTTTGTCATGGAATAAACAGGCAGAGCCAGGTCAAGCAAAAACAGTTTATAGCTACAGGACGGAATGCACAGATATTCAGCCCTCTATCAATATGAATTCTGACTTAAAACAAAAGCATGAGGGCTTATCTTCATTTATGGCACATATAAACTGCTTTGTGAAGGTACCTGATATAGCAAAGCGGCATCTGCATAGAAGGAAGCTTTGTTACAGCAGATGTAACTGTGTGCTCCTGGTAATTCAAAACCTGCAGCCCTACAGCCTTGACTTACTCATCCCTCTCTTCTGCTTGTGATGCTGCTGGTCCTTGACCAACTTTTAGGTCCAGCAAATCCTGCCTCCACACTTTAATTAACCAATAATTAACCAAATCCTCTATCAGCTTTTCCATTCTTTTTTTCCAGGATTGATGTCAAGAACATACATTTACCTTACTCATTCCATTTGATAGTATTTTTTTAGTATTCAGGAAAGACATTATTTGGGCTTCTTCAATATTGCTGCAATTATTAAAAATACCCATTTGTATAGTCTGCACCATTGAGTGGTATTAATGCTTTACAAGGAGTTCAACTTGCTGCCCCCCCTTCTACATACCTATATATCAAACAGCAGTGAAGTCAGCAAGCTTCCTGAAAACATTAAAATTACAGAAAAGTGAATCCTTTACAGGACCTCAATACCTTCCAACAGTTTTGATCTGGCACCCTCTCAAACTTTCAATATTAATTTATCAATACTGCAGATTACAAACAGGAAACAAGCAAGCACATCACTTGGGAAAGGTCACACCAGATGGAATCAGAGTTTCCATATAGCCCCAAATTCTGCACAACAGTGTCCAACAGCCTAAGTATAGGGAAGCCTGACAACACATCACACACACAGGGACACTTCCTCAGAACTATTCTGCCAGCCTCTAGCTATTTTAGTTCAGGGATTTCTTGAGCCAGAGATGATGTCTTATTTATAAGACAACCTTCAAAGTATTTTTGCAGTTGTTTTTTGAACCTGCACAAAATTTAAGCTTCCACAAGATCCTGGGACAAATTTCCATATTTAATTATGAGTTACATTAAGAAAATACCTTCTTTCTTTGTTTTGAATTTGCTGCCAGTCAGCTTCATTCAATACTCCCTACTTCTTGCACTAGAAGAGACAATAATAATTTCTTATTCACCATATCCATCCTTCCATGATTTTACAGACAGCTAACACCATACCGTTCTCAGTCATCTGTTTTTGAGGCTGAAGACCTCTATTCTACTCTACTCATACCACCCTCAGCAATGCCTTGTATGTAAATTCCTCCATGCTGTTAGTCATCCTGCTGCCCTTCGCTGTACATTTTCAGCACTACTGTTTCCTTGTGGAGCCTCTGGGATCCAAATCAGAAGTTGTTACACGATATGCCTGTGTCACTGATTTATATAGTGACACCGCGACGTGTTTTCTGATTTATTATCTATTCTTTCCTAATTTCTAGGGTTCTTTCGCTTTCAACTAGTGAGTAGTAACAATCATCTCAGATGTCTTTAAATGTGGTAGGGGACTGTTTCCCTGCCACACACACCATGTACGTCACTTAATCTTCATCTGCAATGAGTTTAATCTGTCATTTGTGTGTTTTTTCTGCAACTCTCGGCAGTCCTCAGGCTATACAGAATTAGAGGGGAATTAAGATGCACACTTTTAACAGTGAAGGTAACAGCACATAGGATCAATCCAAGAGCCCAGTGGGACAACCTTCCAAGAGCTCTGGGGGATTCTCTGTCACTGAAATTGTTTAAATCAAGACTGACAATAGCTTTTGACAGTAGCAATACCTAATTCAACCAATAAGTAGTTCATAACTTTCTTTGTTATGACTGCTCATGTTACCCAGAAAAGTTCACCCAATCACAAACGGTTTCTTTGGCTTTGTAATCTATGAATTTTACTGGCTAACCTGGGGTTAGCCTTCCATGTACAATTACTTACTACAGAGAACCTGGACCACTGTTCTTCAAGTCAGTAGGGGATTTGAGCTAGGGAAAGATACAACAGCAAGTTTCACTACCTCATATTTGCCCCAAACCTTACTGAAACTGATTTTTTATTACACTTGCTACTTCACACGATTTACAAGTTAAAAAATTAAGGAACTGTAATTCAAAGGTGTTTGTTGGTAGTATTTTACCTCTAACACCTAAAGCAAATAAAGGCAAATATTGTGTCACCTAACTATTAAAATTATATACGTCTTAAAAAGTGTTGCAAGGAGCAGAGGAAATGGAACCATTTCTAAGTTTAGCAGTGCCAAGCTGTCAGAACTCAGATACAGAAAAACAGGCTCTAGAAAAAGTCATTTTCTTAAACACCTTTACATACATACTCTCCTTAACAGGCTGTTCAAGAATTCTTTTACCTATTGTAATGTAAATTAGATAAATCATCCCTAATGCCATTATGTGAACAGCATCTCTTCCTGACTGATATCGTAGGTGTATACTATCACTGTCACCAAAATATACCTTGTCCATGTTATATTCTCCCTGGATTAATCTACTGTGCTTTCCTATCATGATTAAATGAATTCTAGTCACACAAAATTACATTTTCAGTGTAGTTGTTCAATGCCTCAGTTTTAAAAAATGCATTACAGCAGCTTTTTATCATATAGCATAGCTTGCTCAGTGAGTTATTTTTGTAACAGAACAAACTTATTTCACTAGTCTTTTTTGAATGAAATAACTTCAATTTACAACCAGTCTGGGAGATTGACACACTTCAGGAATACAGCTCAGATTATTTTATTCTAGATACTTAGAGAAATCATTGTCTATCGCATCTGTCACCACCATAAATCATGTGTAATTGTGAGGAAAAAAAAATTACATCTCTCTGCAGCTTTTTTAAATTAAAAAATGTCCTCCAGGTTTTTTTATTCATGCTAAAATTTAGATCATAAATACTCTTTCCCTCTACTGAGCAAGTTTGTAAACACAGGTCTTTAATTCATACTCCAATTTTGCTTCCCAAAGGGGCTCCACCATTCACTTCCTCAGTTTCCTATAATCACTGCAGCAGTAGAAAATGGTAGTATGTTAAAATACTTCAAAGTAGAAAGGTTTGCAAAAAGACAACCCCCAAGAACTATTATAGGACTCTACTATTAATAAATGAATAGCCAAAAGAAAATTGTTAAAGTTCAGATGAACAAATACAGATAAACTATTTTGAAGTACAGGCATTAAACACAAATAATCACTACGGTTTGTTGTGGGGTTTTTTAACACGAAGATAACATGACCAAATCAAACACTTTGGAGACTTTAAAATGCTTTGTCTCTAGATAAATGTTACTTTACACAGAGATATTTATAAAGATCAATTTTCTTTGACAAGCTAAAGTGTGCTTGTAAGTTACAGGTATGAGAACTGATGCTTTCAGATTACATTTCTACAAGTTAATTTAGTCATCTCATACTTGTAGGCAATTTTCCTCTAAGTTACTAGATTGTTCTTCTAAGAGATTTCTACTCCTTCTTTCTCTCCCTCCTCCTCTTTTTTCATATTCAAATACAACTCAGAGAAATAAAGTTGTCTGTGGGATGGAAAGAGGATATATAAAAATAAGAGTAAGCGAACACTTAATAAGGCATTATGTAATGAACAACAGAAAAAAGGTAAAAGAAGGGGCAGACAGAAACATGGGGAGTGACAGAATAGAAAATTTAAAGCAAGAGAGACCACAGTCTCTTTTTTGCATTAGAAAATTTACTTGCTGCCAATATTCTAACTGGAAATGCATATTAAGTTAAATCAGAAGTAGGAATCTGGATTTAATCCAATACACATGCATGCTACCACCGAAAAAGGAGCTCCTGCTTCTTCCCTTACTACTACCAATACCAATCCTAGTATTTTCCCGATTCCCCAAGATCTTTCCATCCTCACCAGCTGTTCCATTTCATGTTCCTGCCAACAGTTTTGCACCATTCATGCAGTCAAATCAGGCAACTAGATCCATATCTGGTGATAGGCCAAATCTATATCACTGAAGTGTCTTTCAAACTCATTTCTTCAGAAGAGGGGAGATGATCTTAATTTATTATCAAGAGCAGAAGCAAAATATAAAGCAACTTCAAATTAATTACATTTTTATTGACAAGAACTCCACAATTGCATAACAAAAAGAACAACAAAGCCAAACGCTCCATAAAAGCAAGAGAAGCAGAGACATACAAGAAACAAAACACAGACATCCACTAGGTTCCTTCTGAGAATGTAAAAAAGAAAGAGAAAATCAAAAATAAATTATAGCCGCTTTCATCAGAATTCATGTTTTAGTAGTGACTGACATGACAAATAAAGCAATTAACAATTACATATACAATTACTTAGATATGAAAAACATTATCAAATGAAGCTAATTCACAAATGTGACTGGTAACAGCTACAGATTTTCTTCTCTGGTATTTAATATGTGGGAGCAGAGGGAGCCAATAAGAGTCCACTTTTTGCAGCCGGAACAAGCAGTGTAGCCAGCCCATTTTTGGGCAAATGAAAGTATTTTGTTACTTGGGGTAAAAGTCAGTTTCTCCACTTACACAGAAATTTTTGCACCCATTCCCATCTGAAGCCACAGGTGACACTAAGATGAAAGGGAACATGCAAACACCTTCCTTTCTCACTGTTCTGCAAGTGGCAACATGTCCCTTTCAAACACAGATTAAACAAAACCACTAGTAAGTGCCGGATACAATTCCTTGTCAGGTTTTGTCCTAGGGGTAATGTAGTCCTGAAAAAGGCACCTGAAAGGTGCAGCAAATATATTGTTGTTTTCCTTAAAAGGAAAAGCATGCTTTTCAAGACAGGATGAAAGGAAAGTGTACAAAAATTAACGATGTCCAAAAAAGAAGAGAGACAGAGAGAGAGAGGCAGAGAGAGAGAGGCAGAGAGAGAGAGGCAGAGAGAGAGAGGCAGAGAGAGAGAGGCAGAGAGAGAGAGGCAGAGAGAGAGAGGCAGAGAGAGAGAGGCAGAGAGAGAGAGGCAGAGAGAGAGAGGCAGAGAGAGAGAGGCAGAGAGAGAGAGAGAATGAATGCTCCAGGCCTTAAGAAAGACTTCTGGAATAATTAACCAGCACCTACGACTTGCTCCCTGCGTACAGCTGAAGGTGACAAGGAGCAGGGTTTGTTGATTTTTCAGGAGACAGATCAAGTTAGCAGTCTCTGAAGTAACGTGCAGAGATCTGTGACAGTTGGCAAGGCTGAAGGTCCCAAACCATAAGGACTTTCTCAAAGGATCCTAGTTGCATTTTAGATAATTTTTTTCCAGGTTGGTGGATGATTTATCCTCCAAAATGAAGTGTAGTATTATGTGGGAAACCTGGATAATGAACAAAGGACAGTAATGATGTCTTTAGACTGACCTAGTTATTATTGGGTTGGGTAAGCTCTCTCAATTCCTGGTCAGTCTTTTTCAAACTAATTGCTCCCCCCCACCCCTGGGCCCACAGACACGTCGTGACAAAGCTCTGTGCAGACAGCAAGATAGTCAGGTGAGATGTAGTTACTGGCTTGCAGAACAAGTCTGTCTTCCAATTGGTCAGATAGGGTAGCAACATGCATTAAGAAATACACCTACATGAGAAATTCAAAATATCTTTTTTGAATGTTCTTTGCTGTTGAAGGCTGTTTGCCTCATCAGTTAAGCATAACTTTTGTCTTGCTAGTGTCACTCTTATTTCTCTGTCTAAGGATTTCGGTCAAGAAGTAGGTTAGACCAAAGCAAATCTTATGTTATAAAAGCCAATCAACATTTGTCATGCTGAACTCTATCCTCTAACAACTTCAGAAACATAAAGTACACCTAGAGGAAAACTAGTAACTCTAACAAGACTCCATCAGTAAAGAAGCCAGGGCAAAATTGCTATTTTCCATTGTAACCACTTCAGTACACTTCCTTGGGCATCAGAAAGGTGACAATGAAGACTGAAAACAGGGTATCTATTCCTGAAAGAGTACAAATTGTATAGACTTTCTCTCTGGGACTATTAATCTTGCACCCCTACCACTTTATTTACTTAGAAAAATCTAACCCAGTTTACCTCCTATTACCACTGAACTGTCAATTTAAAATACTTAGCTTTCCAATACCTTCATTCTGCCAGCATTTTCCCAGCAGAAAGTTAACCAAGTGTCTCATATGAAAATTTCTTTGCTATTAAGTATCTGCAATTATGGCCTCTAGCCTTTATGACACAAAAATTCTATGACACAAAAATCAGTAGAATGATACCATCCTACTAAAGCACTCCCATCTTAAAATATTCTTCCACCTTGCCCCCTTACATTTTGTAGCTAGCTGACAGACACTTTTCAGTGACACATTTTCTGCATGTTGAAGCATATGCACATATTCAAGAAGAAAATACCACATTATCACAGGCTGTTTTCAATCAAGAGCTTAAAAAGAAATAGAGAGAGTATGATCAGTTTCACAATCCAAATTATCTGCAGCAGACTCAGAAATACCATGCTTTATAAACCGAGAGGATGAGTGTGTACTGTCAAAGGAAGGTCATCTGATTCACATTCCAGTAAAGGTTGAAAATGAGTCAGAACCAAAGAAAACATAATTCCTCCCCACTCACACCCTATTCTGTCCCTCAAACATGCTTTTTATTAAGAGTTTCTAGTTCACAGTTTTACACATGCAGAGGGTTTGGTTTGCAAGAAAGGACAACAACAGGACAGAATAGTTCCCTTGAGGATGGAACGCAGTTGATACAACTCTTGTTTTGAAACAAAGACTTTGGCAAGGCTTAATATGCCTTTGACGTTCTTCAAGAAAATTACCCAAAGCTAGACAAAAAATAAGCTCTTTGGGAAAAAAACCAAATCTTTTCAGTGCTTAGAAGAGCCATCTTCCTATACAACAGCCAGAAATGCCAAAGCTGCCACTCCCACGAGAACTGAGAGTGAACAATAGGTGAAAGAACACAACACAGATGAGAAGCCAACAAATGATTTGGACAGGTACAAAACTATGGGGCGGGGGAAAGATCAAGAGAAAGCATAGATTAGAAGCTGGATGTAGGAACTGGGAACTCTTGAGCAACAGGATGAGATCAGGGAAAGAACAACAGCAAAATGAATAGGTGTGACTCAGAAAGCATTAAAAGGAGAAGAGAAGGACTAGGAGAGCCCATGCCATCAGTAGCAAACATGAGGAGGGATTTCAGGACCACAAATGGGTTAAGAAGAAAAGAGGAGCTGCAACTGAGATTAAGGAAGAAATAGGCATTCTGTGTTCTTTAGAGCAATGCCTACTTCACAGCCCTTCTTTCACTCCAAAACCAATGTTTAGAAACAGCACTGCTCCCTGCAAACAAATTTCTGAGAATCTTGCTAGAAGAATAGGTCTGTCAGTCTCTTCTGATGGTGGTTCACATGCAGTCCGATCACAACACTGCTTTGGAGCATCCGTCAATGAACAAGGAAGCATTCATATCGGAGTTATTTTGTTTGTAAACTGATATTAGGAATAAATTTATCCTTACGAGAAACAGAACAGTAAATGAAGTATGGCTTCTGTAATTAAACCAATCTGCTACAGCTGGTACTCTTAGCATCCTCACCATAAACAAAAAATTTTCTAAAATTTCTATTTTTTATTTCTTTCTCTAATGTAGACTGATGAGAGATGGAACAAAAGTGTTACAATTAAAACAAACACAGCTCCTCCAAGTCAATCAACAACTTTTAATATTACTATAGAAATAATATCTACTAACGTCATTGTTGGAAAAGACCCAATACTTTACAGGCAAGCAAAAGAAAGTCTCTGCTCTAAAAAGCTTACAGTCTAATTCAGGTGATTTAACAACAGCTCAAGTACCCTGCTCTAAAAAGCTTACAGTCTAATTCAGGTGATTTAACAGTGGTTCAGAATCAGAAGTGTAAAAAGGAATCCAAAAGAAAATATTAAAATCAAATCAAAAGTAATATACAGCAACAAGGAAAATCACAAAATTCATGGAGTAAAAGGAAAATTCGAAGGAAGGGGGAAAGGCAGAAAATGAGTAAAAAGAAGTAAAAATAGGAGAAAGGGAACAGAAATGTAGCGGCAATAACATACTGAATTTTGAAAATGAAGACTGAAATACTAAATGCACTGTCTGAGTACAAGAGTCAGAGTAATTCATTTTTGGTTAGGGGATTTCACTGGCAGGAAACTCAGAGATGATGATGTGGCAGAAACTGTGATGACCAACGTGAGGCCTAGTCAGACAGAACTGGTTTTAGGGGTATTATAAAAACAAAGGACCGGATTAAACAAGAGAAACAGTGAACCAGGTGAGTGGACATTTTTATCTAGCTCTCAAGCCTACAATTCAAGTAGAGGACATGACAATAAGGAATAAGGACAAATTGTTCCACATTTAAACTTACTGATTTGTGATTCATAACCAAAACATTCTTGAACAAAATTCAGCAGAAATGCCATCAATATATAGTAGCAGAAAACATTAAGGCCCAAGATTAGAGAAGGATGCTGGTCAGAAAACTTTTTAAATCCAGACATCTGGAACTTAACAAATAAATGAGTGCAATCAAGGTGTAAAAAAATTAAAAGAATGGGAAAAAGCTTACGACGCTGATTGGAATGGGAGCAAAAATTAACCCCTTTAGTCTGTGACTCTTACTGTATTCAATTCTAAATCATAAAGCATACAGATCTCTCTGAAACATTGAAACCTTTCAGATTTTTCTTTTATTACTTACCATTAGTTTTGCAGTACTATCACTGACACATATATGGTCACATAGTTCTAAGATATCAGAATGTTAAAATGAAAGTAAGAAAAGTTATCCTACATTTATACGCATTCAAGTCATGGAATCATGTTATATACTTCTATACTTCAATCATACAGTTTTGGTTACATTTTAGATAAAACTTAGGAGGAAAAAAGGTACAGATATGAAAGCATATGTAATGAGCACAGATTACCTATTACAGGAAAATACATTTATCAAGAAAATGTAATTAATACTTAAAATCTGGCACTTCCTATTTTTAGTTCAGACCAAAAAAAAAGGACAGCTTGTCTGATTAGAACAAAAAAGATTAATTTCTATAATGTTAGGAACAGTTCAGGAGGAAGCACTGAGCAGATGGAGAACCAGCTTCCACTGATGCCAAGTCCTGTGATTTTACTGCAAATAGTTATTGTGGAAGGGGGTTTTTTCTGTTTGTTTGGGAAAGTTACTTTGGCTAGGGAGGAGAGAGGGAGAGGAGGAGAGGCTGCATTTTTATTGATTTCAGATACCTATAGGTATATAAAACAGCAGAATCTCTTAGGCCTATCAACAAGTCCGAAGTTGCAGACTGCCCCAGGGCATAACTGTCACAACTAAAACGTTTGCAAGTGGAAATGAGATCACATCGATAAAGAGCTTCCACAGACAGGAAATGGTATCTACCACACGACCATCAAAAAGGAAAAGAAAGTTCTGATGTCCTGGAATGAGGCTAGACAGAGAAGTAGGAGAGGACAGCACGCCAGGGAAGCTCAGAGAACATTTATGGAATGAGGTAGAAAAAAAAGGAGAACATGAGGAAAGATGCAAGTAAAGCACATGCCCTTAACTGTTTATTTCAGGAGCGCATATACTAGGAATATTCAAGTGACCTATTACCCATCCTTAGTTGCGGCAGCGTAATCTTCTTCCAAGAGCAGTAACCTGGTACTAATATCTTAAAGCTGTAGATAAGTAATGAGAAGTAACCAATACCTGTATGTTCTACACAGAGCTCATGTCACCTGGTGAACAGCAAGGACATGAAGTTTCACATCTGTTGAATTTCTGACCAAATAAGATGCACTAGTTGAAAACACATCTGTTCCACATGCAGTCATAAAGACATGCAAAAAAGAATTAAAAAATACTTTTCACTGTTTTTCACAGAGAGCAATAATGCTTTCAGAGCTGATAAACAACAATTCTTCATTACCCTAGATATCTCAATGGTACAACAAACAGAGATGCAGAAACAGAGTTCTATGGAGACATATGGACATAAATAATTTCACAGACCAGACATACAAAACGAAAAGTAGTAGAAGTTGGCAATCAAATACCACTGGAAAGTGGGACCCCTGATATATACAATAATCCAGATCAACAATGAGTTAGACAGTTCTGCAAATAAAATTGATTTTCAGCTATTCTCTAGAATTTCAAAACTCAAAGGATTCTTTTTTAGCATCCAAACCATGCCCTGCCATTGCCATTATTTTTGTTTGAGCAGAATTAGCATCAAAAATAAGAAAACTAATTTACTCTTCACTCTACCTTTTTTTTCTCCACATCTTTGTCAGTATATACTTAAGATACAGGTTTTCCTTCAACTTTTCTAACACAAGCCTTGCTCCACAAGTTTATATGTTCAGCTCTTCCAAGACAGCCAATGGTCTTCTGTATACTACTAATTCTCATGTATGTATTGACCATGAAAATGACAAAAATCCTGCAATATATTGCAATAGACACGTCAAAATTAAACAGAGAGGTCCAAAAGCAAGATGTTAAAAAAACCAAAACAACAGGGGTTTAGGGAACAGAAAGTAGCTGCTACCTCACAATTCCTATACTTACTGTTCATTACTATTACGCTCCAGTGACTGTTCTTTTGATTTTTATTCCACATTTCGAATTGTATTCAAGTGGTAGGTACCTACAGAAATTATATGTATTATTACAAGATCAAAACCATTCTGACAGTTTTGTTTGAACTACACAGTGTTTCTCTTTCTTACACTTTAAGGCCATCAGAATTATTCAGCCATGGCCAAAAAAAACAAACGGGAAAAAATTCATGTCCAAAATTATATTTTTTCATCTTGATAATCATCACATCCTGCAACTCAGCACACTGTTATTGAGGCATGTATGTTGGCAGCTTTTGGCTGCTGTACTGGTAGTGCCTACCATGTCTAAACAAAATAGATCAGGTCCCTGTATACATTTTGATCAGCTCTGCAATGAGACTTTAAAAGCATATTAACCTAAAGCATCTATTCACAGCCAAAAAGCTAATGAAGGACTTAAATCTATTTTGGGACACTTAACCCTCATCAGTCAAAAAATGTGGACAGCTCTTCAAACATGGCAAGATTCTTCTAGAAAAGTAAGGTTATCCTATAACTTCCACTTCTCTTGTTCTTTACGCTTCAACAGCATTTTTACTAAATTGATTCAAGACATATTCCCCGCAGGCTTCACAATGGACTTGTAGTTTACATCAGCTAGACATCAAAAGCGATACAGAAAAGTTTGCTTTGCTATATTCAAGGTTAATTAAAAAAAAAAATTATAAAATGCTAAAAAAAGGAAAGAAACAGACTTAAAAACTAAAGTTATCCCCCTACTTTACACACAAATATGATAAGCCCTAACAAAGAAGCTGTCAGGCTAGCAACATCAGCTGTTATCAAAGCCACCTGGCAGTTCTTACTTAAGACTATTTTCAGCTGCTTTTTAACTATTCAGTCTGAAATTTTCCATGTCAGTTTTCTGCTTCAAGTAGTTTTTCCTCACTCTCCCCTCACCACCACCTTTTAAAAGAAGTCAGAGAATGGCTGGAACATTTTTCTATCACGAAAGGACCTCAGAAAAAAGCCCTTGTAAGCTCTTCCTTTGAAAAACTGTAAACACTTTCCTGCCCTGAATCAGTAACTTCAAATTGGGTTGGACAATGTTTTTGTATGAGAGGTACACTCTGCTCATTTCGTGAAAAATCTTACCTGATTTAGCCAAGCTACAAGCTTCTAGAAATCAGAGTCTGTACATATATTTTGGCAAGATCTGCTGGAGCTTAACAGCCAATCACCAAAAGTCCATCCTTCTGTATGTCACCTCAATGTGCAAGGCAACTGAATTAAGTTTCCTCTAACCTGTGATTATGGGTGAAGAGCCAGATTTTCACTGTAAGAGAAGTCTGCATTTAACAGGCATTAGGTGCAACACTGAACAAGAAGTGTCGTCTTGCATATTTCTGCAACCTCACTTATGCTAATATCCCTACCATAGCTGGAAACAGTGGCCTGTCACTTCATATTGTTGGGTAACTGAGTAGGATTTGGGGTACACCAACAGAGCGTGTGGAGGGAAGAAATTAAGAGGAATGTAAGAAGAAGATGTGGTAGTGGATGACAGAAAAATTAAGCCAAATGAGCAATCCCAGGCAGAACAACTCAGAACTGGGATCACCAGGACTGGATAGAGCAAGAGACAGAATATATCTGACAGAGATGGATTTTAGTGAATATAGGTGGAAAGGAGCTGGCTGACAACAAAAGTCTGAGAAAAGACCCATCACCAGGAATCAGAAACACAGAGAAGAAGAAAAATCAACAGAAGCAAGGAAGAGTGAGAATTAGTAGGCAGGCAAAGGCTGACAGCAGAGAGACAAGTTGCAGTCAGAGACAGTCCAGGACTAGTCAGGCCTAAATATCTGATTGAAAAGACAGAATCAGTGCTGCACTGGAGATTGGCTTGAGGCAGGGACAAGTTGGAAGTATAGGCAAAAACTAAAAAAAGCATGTCGTCAGAAGCTATTGAAAAACGTAAAATAAAATACCCTAAAGACTTAGCATCCTCTGCAAGTATCTGCAAACCCCTTCCTCCCTCTCTCAGAAAAAATATCCCACTTTCCTCTACTGCTGATAAAAATACAATATACTAATCCGTAACTCTGTTACTTCCTTAATTCAAGCAACAGTAATGTTCATGTACTAGATTTAAAAGCTCCAATTCTGCTAATCAGCAACACGATACCCATATCACAGAAAATTAGTCTTCTCATTTTGCTATTTTTTGGTTGATTTTAACTAGAAAATTACATGTAGAAGCACTTTTACAAAATATTAAACAAATACCAAGCTTGGAATTTTAATGCCTTGGACATCAGGAATTCCTCCATTTAAGTTTGTCTACTAGCATTAATTCTGTCTTTATTACTATATTATCCCAAACTATTTTTTCTACCCTATCTCATTCAATTAACAGTATATTTTCTGGGAATAAATTCAAGTTGTATCTTGAAGGATGGCACTCTCTTTAAGATCCTGCTTTCAATGTTATGGAACCTAGATGTTACATAGGAGAACAGGTTTATAATATGAGCTTTTGCCAAAGGATTCTTAACTGGCTGCATTAATTACATTGTTGTGTGTTAATGGCAAATTGCAAGAGCTTTCTAAGCCTTTGCATTTATGAAAAATGGCACTTTAACTTCATTCCCTCTCCAGTACTCCCCTAACTGCCTGTTGCAAATGAATTGGATCCATTGTACAACTTCAGAACGCTAAACAGCAATATACTAACAGAAGTCAAAATTATCAAATAAAGCAGAGATGAAAGCTTCTTCTCAGACCACTAGAAATAAAGATGACTGCATTCTCAGTTTTCGCTCATAAGCCAAAGAAACCATACAAAGAAACCCCCCAACATACACTGCTTTTTTACGTGACTCCAAGAAATCTGCATTATTGTTTAGAAGACACTTTTTTCTTCCTCTGAAAGAAACTAGTTTATTTCATTGCTGTTTCTTACCAATTTATTTTAATGTCAAAAACAGTCCCAATATATCCTAAAATAAAGCACTCTTTAAATGAAAGATTTAGAATTAGTAACTAGTAAGAATACTAACTAACAAGACTTTAATTTTAGGCATTAAGAGAATCTACAGAGTAAAATAAATGGGTTGGTAATAACTGTATTGGAGTATAACTTAACAAAAATAAAAATTAGTAGAAATATATACTATTTCCTTATATCCTCAGTTCAAAAGTACTATTCATCAGAACATCTTAAACACATTCTGAAGGCTAAGTATAAATTTAGAGTTATTAAAGTTTGTTTTAAAAAGCTGAGCCATGGCAACATGCAGCTCAGGGTAGGTCTCTTGATTTAAAAAATTTCGAGTTGTGATAACTACTTTCCTCCCCAGGCTATGTTACCTATCCAGCCAGCCATCTTGACTCCAACGCTGTTTACCACGCAACATACCATTCAGAGAAGTCAATACACATCTCATGATCTTATGATTAAAACTGGCAATTTAGACCCAATTCTGCAATGTTCATACCAAACTGAATTCAGAAATTGATTCTGGCACAGAGAAAGCAAGCTCTGGTCCTCATTTGTTTACCATAGATAATTTCTAACTTACCCCTCCAAGCTGTGGCTGAAAAATCCAATTATTTAGATTTGAAGAGATTTCAGAGCTTCCAAGTTGCTCAAAAACACCCCATAATACATTGTTTGCAGCTTTTTACTGAATGGTATTCCAACACAATGGCACACCAAGAGTTTCTAAAATAATTTTAGGGAACTGTTTTTTGTGCAACTGCAGATACTATTCATGTATAGCTAAGAAAAAAAAAAAAATCTGGTACAGCCTGTCCCTCCACCTCCTCCTTCTATCATCTCCTTTAAAGAGGGGAAAAACAACTGATCATTATTTTCAAGGAAAGTAACACTTGCTATTCATGCTCACATCTGTACAGTGCTGATTACAAAATCTTTGTCAAAACAAACAACAGCAAGCAGCTGCTTGACTGCTTTGCTGTGTTTTGTGATACTAGAAACTTTTTTGTTTTCTGGAAAGCAACCCAATGACCAAGATTGATAAGAAATTCATTGTCAGCAAGAATAGGCTCAAAGTAACTGCACGCTGCACACACTCAGACCTGTACATAGTTTCACAAGAAGGCTATAAATGCAGCAGCCCTCTTTTACTCCCCATCTGCCACGGCTTGGTGCAGTCTGTATGCCACAAGGCTGCTCCCATGGAGATTTTGCATACTCTAAAATACATCAATGGCAGACTTACTGAGGCAGATAGGAATGGTATTCTAGGGTCCTGTTTCATCATCAAGAACAACAGCCAGAAAAGTAGTAACATTTCAAAAAGCAAAACTAAAAAACTATAGCGTAGAAAATGCTTACCTGCTGAGCTAAGCAAAACACTGAAGTCTGTTCCTCTCTGTGATTCCCCATGTTCACTCTGTCCCTCTTTTTCTGTATCCTCATAGCGGCTCCAGTTGGAAAAAATCTTTCTTCTTGAATAGCTTTTCAGTTCTTCCTTCTCTTCTTCCTCTCGTGATTCAGTATCATCATCCTCCTCTACCTGTGACATTTAAATGGACAGTTAAGCCACTGCAACTCAATAGCATTTTGTTCTGTATTTAAAGTGTCGTTCATACAAGTAACTCCAACCACAGAATTAAAACCCAGAAAGACAATTCAGCCTGGATCCCTGTCAAAATTTTAGATTAGGTGCTACCATCTTCCTGAACTGTTTGTAATTGATCAATAGTATAATTAAAAGCACCTAGTGAAGCTTCAGTTCTTACAGGGGTCAAGCAGTGACACTGATGCAAGGTCTCCCTCCTATTCTGGAAGCCCATAATGAACAGCTTCCTTCCTGAAACTGACAGCAATGCATAGGGAGCAGAACTAAGAATTTAATCACAGTATTTCTGTCCAAGTGTTGCAGTGATACAGATGATAACTGAAAGAACTGATGTTTGTAGAGCAGAATAGGAAAAAGATAACATAACAAATAGTGCAAAAAAAACCATTCTGAAAGCGTGATCTATGTAAGAATTTCCATTATAACCAACTACAAGGTCTTAAGTAATATGGAATAATTAATCAAATTAATTTCCTTCATGAAACCCATTTATGGAAATACACATGGAAAAATTAAATAGACTGCTGGCAGTCAGTCTAGTAGCCCAAACTCCTAAAGAGCTCTAGGGTCAAAAGGAGCACTCATTGCAAAGTCAGCTTAAGATGCTAGCAAAATAGGCATTTGCCACAGGTACTCAACAGCCGTGGAAAACTCTCCCCTACCTTGAATCCTCTGTATCAACAGAGCTCTCCTCTCCCAGAGCTTGGGGTTCAGCTGGAATGACTATCAATTCATAAACAGAAAGATTTGCTATCTGGAGGAAGGAACACTCAACAGGCAAGAGGATAACTGAGAGCAACCAGAAAAGTTCTGTACAAGATACTTTCTGCAGAGGTCTAAAGCTCGCAAGAGGTGGAGTAAGAGAGTCAAGAAAGAAGAGATTCCCACCATGTCTGCTCCCAAACATTCCTGCTGACAGCTCCACTCGCTCATCTCTCCATTATCTCTCCTTTCACAAACTACAGTGTGCTGCTGCCATAAGATTCTATTTCCCTGTCCCAACAATAAGTACATTCTTCATGACCAGGGCAGTGAAATTCAAGTTTATCTACACTGCTGTAAAGCTTAAAGCCATCTCGATTCAGTATAAAATAATTTAAAAAGCAAGCTACCTTTTGGTAAGTTCTTATATATCCATAAGCCAAAACACCCTTACAGCTCACCATCAGACACTGGCTTTAAGGAGGACCTTGGCTTTGATAGTTTAAACCAAATGTAATCCTGAAATAAATGTGAAAAGTAATTATTTATGTTTAAAAAAAGCCCTTGTAAGTGAAAAGCTGCAACATCTTGTTCAGAAAGATTACTAAAATCTCTAGTAGTTACTGTATTTCTAAAACTACATTGGGTTTTTTTTAAGCACATACTGTGGACTTACATACTGGTACAACGTTGGACAAGCTGGTAAAAACAACTGCACAAAGCCACTACCAGTAACAAACCAGCATCACTTCATTAACTTGTTTTATAATCGATGAGTTACTTTCATAGGGCAAGAAAGGACATAGAGCAATGCAACACATGTTTTAGATTGATTTTAGAAATCCATCGTGAAGAAGGCTTAACTACTCCATAGAAAATTTTTTTGGCTTAGCTAGACAAGGACAAGCTGTTTGAGATTTTCATGTTCCTTTAGTGTCCAATTATGCAACAGAAAAACCTCTGTCAATGCCAAATAAATCCCTGTTGCACACCAAATACTATATTTATATGCAAGTACATCATCATAAAAAGAAGAGTGAAACAGACAAAAAAGTAGGAAGTAGCAGTTTGTGGACAGTGGAGCATTATTACTACTCCTTAGTTCTGAAAATATATTAAAGATGACCAAAAGTAGCAGTGAAGCCTGTTTCATGGCTTTTACAAAAACGTCCACTGAAAGGCAAAGCATCTTCAAACACGATTGTGAGAGTTTAGATTCTCCCATGTTTGATGTCTTAAAAATGACTGCCCAGCATATCATACAAGTAGCAAAATCAGAACTAGAATAATGACTTCCCAAGAAAAAATAACAACCAATCTTCATAAACAAGCTTCTTTCAACACTGTTTGAGAGATCTGGTTAGGAACAGCATGAAGGAATGGTAAAATCATCAAAGAATTTAAAAATAGATTAAAAGCTGTCATAAATATACAAATATACTCCCAGTAGTCAAACAGCTGACAATAAGGAAAATATTCTGTGCATTCTCACTGGTTCTGTGCAATTTTTAGGTAAATTCTCTTTTCTTTCTATTCATCAGATAAATACACTAAAATGGTGGTTGTGGACAAACGGTTGTTCGCATGAGCAAGGGGATGAAGTCACAACTCTGTATTACTGAGGACTGATCCAGAGCTATATTTTCCACAGAACAAAGGCCAAATCCACTTATATCAAGATAAGAATCAACTTATTTATCTTCTGTTCCTCTCCTATAAATTGAATTATTTGCTATAATCCAGCAAATCTAGTGAAATTCAGCACCCAAAATAACTTGGAGTTGATACAATTAACAGGTCAAAGCAAGAATAGCACTACACAGATAGATGATCTGTGTTGTACTTCGTTTTTATTTTTAAGAAAAGATCAGAATCACCTTAGGCAACTATGACATTATATATAATTACTTACTATAGACCTGTTTAAAGAATTCACTCCTTTCAGGTGTCAACATAAACAAAACAGGAGTATCACCTCTTATTTTAACAAGCTTCCAGTAAACTAATATGTATTCAAATGTTTTCTCTTAAACCAGACTAAATTCTTTTTCACATTCTGTTATTAGCTATGTTATACAGCACACCTCAAGGAAACTTCATTCTGTAGAAGTAAAATTGTTAACTTGAACTTTAAGAAATAAACCACAAATTCTCAGGAGTGTTAATAGCAATTGTGCAGCCTGGTTCCCCAAGTACTGTCTTGAGGTTTATTTTTGAAATGAGTAAACTTCAAATACAAGCCTGTTTACATTTCCAATAAATATTTAATGGAAAATTTTACATGATGCACTGCCGTGCTACAAGATAAAACTGAAAATAATGACATTTGAACATTCAACATTCAAACAACTTAAAGATGCGTCTTCACTATTAAAATTATCAAATACATAAAAAAACTCTGATCAGTGACACTTGAGAAAATAATTTGCTTCTACCATCTCACAAGACAGCTACCATCTAAAGTAACAGCCTCAGAAACACATGAACATAAATCTTCATTACTTTCCTCTTTGCTGCCTCTTCCGCTAGACTCTATGCTGCTACCATTGTCATCACACCTTACTGAAAATGAGTCTTAATCAGTACAGAGCAAACATTTGTCCTATGTGTAATGAAATAAAATAACTTCCCTCCTGCCCCATCCTGAAATAACAAATGATAAAAGCTGAAACAAATTCTAGAAGTCAACTCAAATATAACCTTTAAAACAGTATTACTCAGGAAAGGAGAAAAACTTATGCCTTTATTGAACTGTATCTACACATTATTGCTCAGCACTATAATGCGCTGTAATACCACAGGAGGTATATTTATCTGCTGTGCCTCTGTTTCAGATAGTATTAAATGCATAACCATATGCACATTTCATTGAAATTTTTAAAGTGGGGAAAGCACACAAAAGCCCAGTTGAACAAAACCAGGAAACCTTCAGACTGTTTTGGAAATCAGAAGAACAAAAAAATATACAGAGTGTTCTTCCTAAGCACTAGGTTCATCAAAGTCGTTCAAACAACTGTGAAAGATCCAAGCTCCCCTCCAAAGGAGGTTGCACGATTTGGGGTCTTCTGCCAAGGAGTTTATTTTCATCCTTTACCAGAGCCTATGACTCCACTTTCCTCCTGAAGGAAAGCAAAATGCATAGCACACATGACCCCCATCTACAGTTCTACCACAGCAAAAGGATATTTTAGTACACCCTCCTTTATATACTAGTTTTGTGTACAGGGTTTGGGACGGTACGGTATTGAGAAAAAAAAAAGGAAAGCAGGCTTTCTGTTCCACTTTTCTTACAAACAAGAACATGTTGATGCACATGGTTCAGGAATGAAGGTGTCAAAATGAAGTAAACATTGTTCTGAACAGGCAATTTCCCCCAGGGTCATCATTCTGCACTTCCCTAGAACCCAGAGTGGTTTGGATCAAACCAAGGCTGAAGTACACAATGGAGAAAGTGCAACAGTGACCTCTTACATTCACCTTCAATTACTCAACCACTCTTCACTGTAAGTGCAGTCAGTCCTAGCATGTTAAGCACATGTGTGCAAACGCTCAACAAGAATTGTTGAACTCGCAGCCCTTTAAAAAAAAAACCTAAAAGTGCATTAAAAGTCAGAGCTTCCATTAAGACTTTCTAAAACTTAGGAAGCCACGGGAGTTAATGTTTATAGACCTCTTCCTGTTCAGTTCTATTAACTCTGTAAGAAAAGTTTAAAACATTTAATCTTTATCAGTACTTAGAATATTCTAGTGACTGGGAGGAACATAGAAACAGCATATGCTCAGCTTGCCTTTCTTTGGGCCAACTGCCCTTCCCCATTATGTAGGTATCATGCATTATTAGATTTCCATTCTTATTTATTTTGTAGTATTTCTACCAGTTCTCTTCCTGTGAATGTCACTTTACAGAACACACAAAAACATAGTTTAAGCTTTTTTGTTAATCTGTTGGAAAGAGCATAGCTATTTCTCTCCTTCACCTTCTTCCCAAATTTATACAATAACCTTTTCATTTTATCTTTAGAAACTCTTTACAATTATATTGATCAAATGCTCCTTTTCCCCTTTGTTACTGTAACTTCTGTATTACTGTTTTGAATGTTACACCTTTCAAAAACATACACATTTCCTTAATCTTTTCCATTCTTTATTAGGGGCACTTACCTACAATACCCCAGACATCTTATATATCCACACAGCACAGAGTGCACTATAGTTAGCCACTGCCATGCATGGACACTTGCATGTTCATGTACAGTGATAACACTGTCTACTCCCTACATTTGCTGCTCTCCCAACCAGCAACATCACACACCAATTCCTTGGGTAAACTTCTGTCTTGATTCACTCTTCCCTTCTTGCAAGCTGCTGTAAGGCTGTGGCCAAGTGTAATGACATTCAGGCTTATCTGTCTCAATCCCAATTTCTCTTCTCATCAGGGGAAAAGGCTAGCAAGACAAAATGAAAATATCCTATGGGTTGAATCTGACCTAGACTATCAGCTGCATCATGAATGGGCATCTATCTTTTCCTCATTTGTATTTAAAACAAGGTGTCTGTGCAGAGACAATTTCTCCTCTCCTCATCCCAATTTGAGCAGCATCTGTTACGGTCAAATTCTCACAGATGGAACTTTTAAGTCATAGGGTCAAAAAAACATATATAATTAAGCAACAAAGCAGTTCGAGATCTCTGTGCTTTAAATTGTTTCACAGAATAGAAGTCTGTACACAGAAGCTTGTATGAGTGACAATAAGTAAGGTAACTTGGCTGATATTAGCTACTGAGTGGTTCCTCTAGGCAGACATAAGTGGAAATGTGAAAGACTTAAAATTATACTTTAATGACTTAAATTGCTCTTGGAAAGACATACCTGCTTTTAATCTCATGGTTCAAAGTTATTGCTGGTGTAACCAAACAAGAGCAATGATATTACACCAGGAATTATCTTAGCACAATATGAATACAACACAATCTTTAAAAGATTTAATTTTTTGTAACAGTGCTCATTAAATGCATTTTTTTTTTTTAACCTTAAATCCAGAAAGGTACAGGAGAATCCCCCGACAGCTTAATTTTCTCTATCACAATGATTGATAGGCTTATACCTTATGATAGTTATATATAGTATAATAATCATCAAAAAAGTTGTTCTGATTTTCTAATTACAACCCCTAGATATACGTCCCTCATCTCTGCCTTGTAAGTAATTAGAGATTTATTAACATTAAATCTAAAGTTGGCAAAGGAATACATTATCTGATTTATTGCGGTGGAAATTTAATGGGCTCTCTAAAATACAAACTGTATAGTATATTAAAGAAAAACAGAAAATATATTCAGAATTATGGCAAATGAAAGCAGAACTGCATTTTTAAATGCATTTCTTGGATTAATGTTATTATTTTACAAAAGACAAAGTACTAGTGCTATTTTATTGATACTGATGCAAATTTGTAGGTGTTTAGAATCAAGATGTTCTTACCTACAAGAAATAATACAGAACATTATCTTTATGAAGTTACCTAGACAGACGGCTGAAATTCAGTGACAGAATTTGAAATGCAATTCACAATGATATACACAAACATTAATTTAGTTTTAAAAATAAAAAAAAAATACCAATAGTGAATTAACAAGGTAAACATGTCTGTCAGTATATTATATACACACTCCACTATCTGGGAAAATCCCATGAAGCATGCCAACACATTGTTCTTTCTACCTAGGAATATTAATTATAATTTTCTGTACTGAGAAAAAAGAACAAGTTAGAACAATATAACAAGGTCAGTCTGAAGTAAGAGTGGAATACAATCCCCCAAACTATTCTTATTTAGTACTCTTAATCCAGATTTTAGAAAAGTAAATGAAAGATAAGATTTGTAAATTCCCTTGAGAAATAAGATTTTCCTAATGCAGCGATACCATAAGATACCAGAGCTTTTCAGAGACAGAAAAGAATACTTTGTAGTAACACTCAGAAACACCTGCCAAAAAACTATGAGCTGTTAGCTTATCTAGACTAAATTGTTTTCAACAGGCATCACATTCACAAGTCTGACCACAGTAACAATGAAAAAGTAAACATAATAATCTCGTGCACCAAATTATTTTGCTTCAAAGTTCCTGCTGATTCTGAGATGCAAATAATTGGAACTGATTAAAAACTTCAAATGAAAGCGACTGTTTTCTCATTACTGTTTAACTGAAAAAAACACCTCTAAAAATATTCTTTGCACTCCGTAAAGTTATAACATGATCAAGCACCAGGAGGCTACCAGTTGTACTTCATCTTTCTCACAGATCATTATTAATATTTCCACAAGCTATGGCCATATTTTGTATAAATCTTATGCCTCACTGAATTGGAACAACAGCTTCTATTAGGAGCTAAATCTCTCCCTTAGACTCACTGAGCCAGAAAAAAAAAAAAAGCCCCACAGGCAAACAGCTTGGTTATTCTGTTAGTAACTACCGATTTAAATGGCAGGCTATCTTCCCTTTCAAAGAACTAAAAAAGAATCCATAAATTCTGGTGTTCACTTTCCAGTCCTATCTCAGAAATACCTCTGTAACCTGCTAGCATGGGATTAGCTGTATGGTCCTTCAAATGAGTGGCTTACAGGGGCAAAACAAACCAACCTGTACTACACACTGCTGAAGTTTTGTACCGCAGCTTCTGAAGACCCAGTTTGAAAACTGTTGACTCATAGATAAAATAAACTTAATAACCATGCATTGTATGTTCATGGGAAGAAAGTCTCAAAAGCTCTATTCTCTAACATTATGAGTAGACTTAAGAACTTGGTAAAGCCTGTCAAGTAAGTATTTATTTCTGAAACCGCAGATTTCAGGACTTCACTCATTAGATACAGGATTTTCCAAACTACAAAGCCACCAGCTAAAATTTAGCTCTACTTATTTAGCTTAAAACGCCAAACTGAAGGATATTTGATGGGGTATGTTGTGAGACCAGTATCGTAAGTTCAGCACTCACTCTGCAGTAATTGGGAAACGCAGTAGAGAATCAACAAGCTGTGTTAACTGTAGAAGTAGTCTTTTGCTTCCCTTCCCCAAAGCTGAGCCATTCTGCAAGCAAAGAGCCTGTAGGAAGCTCATCCAGCTGCTGTCTACAGATAAAGAGACTTTTGATTTTCTAAACTTGCCAAGCCAATACATTTCCACCAACAGAAAATCAACTGTATGTTTTCTTTAATTCACTGGAAATAATTATATGAAAGTTACTGGCAACTATGCAAACTCATCAAGCAATCCATAAAAAATTGTCACATGGACCTGCACAAAACCTTGCAGCTCTATTACTTTCAAATTGACAGTAACTTAAGAAAGCTGAATGTTTTTCTTACAAACATTCAGACACAAATACGAGTGCAAACATAAAATAGGAGCCTCTGTCTTGACAAAAATAACAGGTTTCATGAAAACCTTGCAAAGTAAGCATATTGCCACAAAGGTTATAGCATTTTCAGTTAGATTACTGATTGTTCCTATGTATAGGCTGTATTTGTCAAAGACAGGGGTTTATATACTGCATACATATGGATCCACATACGTGAATGTTGTATGTCATATTCTAAAACCAAATTATACTTCGTATTCTGGATAGGTTAAGGAAAATTTCTATAGAAAGTTATTTGTTCTTACCAAATCTGCTGTTCCTAAATAGAAGTATCCTGAGCTGCATTAGAGATTGACTGTATTCAGAAATGGATTCAATTCAATGTGTTAATGTCACAGTATTACAGACTAATCCAAGCTGAAAGGGATTGCAAGAGGTCATCTTGTGCAACCACCTACTCTAAAGAAGGTCAAAACTCAAATCAGACCAAGGAGGTTGGGGCTTTGTCTGCTCAGGGGTTGAAAACCTCCAATAGTATACTTAATCCTTAGCGTTTCATTTTGCTGTTTTATTTGAGCACTTCTAAAATTGCAAAAGTAGTTGTATTAACAGCTTTAACAATAACTTGTAAAGAACACACATAAGGAGTTCTGTAACATCAAGGAATCAAAGTTTATTGAGGGTATATATTCACCTCAACAGTTCAATAATAGACTAAAAGATATTGCTATTTTGCTAGTCTTCATGAGCCAATAAGACAACCTCTCTCAATAACATATCTGTTATAAACTGATAGGTATTGAAAAGCTTTGTACTTCTGCAACCATATTGATAATGAAGTAAAAGTATGAAAAATTATGTAAAAAGCTCACTTAAAACAGCATCCATCTGCAGAACAGAGAAAAATTTGAGTCTTGATCCTGACCCACAAAGGTTATTTCATAAACTTAAAGTCTGCTCAAAAGAATAACGTTTAGAGAACACCTCAGTTATACAGACAAGTATAACGTTTATTTAACAGCCCCTACATGCACACAATTTTAGAAAAAAAACAACACAAATTCAGCATCTCTCTACCAAGACCAAAAACATGTTGAAGAAGTTTCGGCGTTTCTCATGCAAAGAAAAATACATGACAAAGTTTGTCAATAGATCAATTTTTTGCCACAATGAAAAAAAGAAAAAAAAAAAACAAAAACCAACCTTTTGAAAGATTTCAGCTGTGCTATATTAAGAATAAAAATTCTCCAAAACTTATGTTACATTTGAATAAAAAGGTAACTATTTCCTACCTTTAAATTAAAAAATATTTGATAATATTTTGTATTAAGTTAAAAGCTTAGGTTTTTTTAAATGCATCTATTTTGTAAAAAAGAAAGCACATAAGGAGTAAGACATTATTTTTCTAAGGATTTCAAAACGTGAAAATAACTAGTGATATTCACCCACACTGTTATATTTTCAATTGGCACAGCATTAAAGAAGAAAAAATTCTGAAAGACACCAAACAGAACAGTATTCTTTGAAATTGTATACCTAAACTGGCAGAAAAATAATCAATAGTCTTCTTTTCTTTCCTACTGTTAACCTTCTGCCAGCTTAAGTTCCTTGTGTCATTTCACAGCAGAATCAGACAAGCACAAATAATGGTTAGATAGGCTGGAAGCATGCCATGAAACATGGGATCTGGGAAACAGGTCCTTCCTTCATATCTGGCAGCAGTTATCCACTAGATTAGCTAAGTGTACTGGTAAGCCATATCCTTGGCTTTAATTTCCTGCAATGTTAAGCTTGTTTTTCTGAAGCCAATTTTCTTTTCTCTTTCCATTAAAGACTTTCAAATTCTCCATTACTATTCCCATTCCATATAGTACACATGGACACACAGATGTTCTTTGTCAAATTCACATATATTTTTAAATAAAGATTTAAAAAGATACAAATATTTGTGTTGATTGGTAAAACTTTCAACATGAACTTTAGAACATTTGCGACTCTTTTTAGTCCCCTTTTTCAGTTACTGCTTTAAGATAGTCACTGAGACGTGTAATGCAATTATTTTAGAGGTTCAGTATACAAGTAATGTTTGGTTCACAGTGGGAAATTGTATCTTGAATTTAAATTAAAAACACACAACATCTGTCACTTTTTCAGATCAACTATCACATAATAACAGCATATTGCAAACACAAAAATATTCACATAATGAAAATTAAAGCTGTAAAAGGAAACACTACTAATTTGAAACCCTAAAAAGGTATTATATAAAAAATTCAAAAGGACAGCATTCTGCTTTCCTCCCCACTTTCACTATTTCTGCAACACTGTCAGTAGCAAGTAAGTTTTTCATCTTTCATTATTATATACTGCCATTTCCTAATTATAACTTCACATGCTACTGAAAAACCTCACATCTCTACTACCCTTCTATCAACCAACTAGCAGATCCAGTCATCATGCATTTTTGAAATTAAGTTGCATTATCACATATACGGTGTGGCACGATGAAGCAGTAAGACTTCAGTTACAAATAGCATCATTTGACAATATTTTCAGAAAGGGGGGTCAAAAAGGGATAATTTTTAGGACCAATACACAACCACATAGTAAATCAATGAACAATAAATACTAAGGATAAAAAGCAGATTGCCTAATATGCAAACAAAATGCGTAACTATAAAGGTGAATGCAAAACTACATATCAAGAAACAAGCAAGCAGGATATATATATATACAGAATGACACTGATTAAAAAAAAGAACTGAGTCACACTAAACAAAATAACCACATAGTACAGCAATGCTACATAAAAAAAGATACTATCCTGAACTTCCAGGGTTTTAAACAGCATTTCTGAGACCAATACTAAAATTAGTTTCTTTCTTTAGATGGTGGAAAAACAGAAGAGACACAGAGAGTACTAACTATCCACTTGATAAACAGACACCAAAACCCTTCTTCTTCCTTGTCTTTTCAATTACGTGAGAAATGTATGGGCTGGTCAATGAGGAAGCCCAATTTTTCTCCTTTCCATTTTCATAGATGTCTGCAATCCATACCGTCAACATAATGATGCAAGGAAAGGGGAAATGAGCAAAAAAGTAATTCATCAAGGATACGGTTCCAAACCTAGAGACTGCAATCCCTGCCTCATAATCAAGGCAGGATTTCCCTGACAGTATACCCAAGCAGTGCAAAAAAGCAGCCACCCACACCCCCCATTATCAACTTTCCTTGTGCAAGTCAGTAGCTCTCTTCCTAGCACAAACTCAGCAAAAAAGAGGAACTAATCAGCTGGAGTTCCCTCAGGCACCATGCAATGTGCTGTCCCATAACGCAGCAAATTACTGCCAAACATTTGATTTGTGGTGTGTTTGCCTCCAAAAGAGATAGGCTTCTGTTGAACCCACCTGCACTGTAATTCAAAATATAGCTCTATGATGGATAATGTGCCTCTATGATGCTCCTCCAAAACAAAAGGCAGCCACACATCACACACCCCATTTTCAAGCTCTTTTAGTACTATAGCTCAAAGATGATAGAGGTTGTAGTATAGCTCTCAGAACAGTATGTCTTCCGACTGCTATACTATAGTTTGAGAAGTAATGATGAACATGTTTGGGGATTTTGTCTATATATCAAAATACCAAGATAACAAATAAAAAAAGGTGTAGAGACAGCACACTGTCGTGACTCAGGTAAGTCAGAAGAAAAATTTTATACCACCAATGTGTGCCATGCACTTGGTCTCAAAGCAGTCGCCCGCTACAGGCAAGAGAAATACGAAAATTTATCAAAAACCTCTAACAACTACATCACCGCTGTACACTTTTTGACAGAAACATAAAACTTTCTCCAGCAAAAATAGTTCTGTTTGTCCTGAAATTACCTGAGAACCAATGGGGACTGGGGTGTAAGAGAGGGGAGTGCCAAAACAAAGCATCTCAAAGAGATAGTGTAAATAAATACAATCCACGTTTACTCAGCTACTGCAGAACTACAGCATTTTATCCAGAGAGTGGAAATAAAATCAATTTCCTTCTCTGCACAAATGCATTTCAAGTCGCATCTCCCACATCCCATGAGAATACAGTGACTCTACATACTCTGAAATGGGTGATCTAGCCTGTTTTCTCAGGCAGACGTATTCAACTGGACACTCCCAGCAGAACTCAAGAAGCTGGTGGCCTATGCGCCACGCAGATGCCCAACCACCACACACCGACACAAAAAGAGATACAAAAAACCCCATACACTTCATGTTATTCTTTCTTCTATTCCTGCTCTATCTTTATGACAATACCATATTTTTACATAAAGTACAAAGGGACTGAAAAAAAGCAATTGAGGGCAATTCAGTTCAAACAGTATCTAAAGTCCAATGGCAGGTCACTTATGTGAAAAGTGAAAAAAACTTGACTGCACTTTGTATTTGAAACTGAGAAGAAAACAGACCATAGTATGAACTTGTTCCTTTTCTCTACATTCTCCAAATCCTTTGCTTCATTACTCATTACAGACTGAAACCTTTTCATCGTGCACTCTCTGTCCCCAAAACAGGCTCTGTGTGTCCACTGACTGCCTTTTTACCAAAAAAAAAAAAACCAAAAAAAACCTAGTGCTAATGGCTCTGTAACCTTATGCACAAGCTGTTTCTAACGTAGACTGGCAGACACAAGGACGATTTTCCTATATATTTTGAGAAAGAGCTGAAAATAATACATTACTTCATTGAGACCTTTTTTGCATCATAAACAGCATTTTCAGTGGCTAGCAAAGGATAGAATAAGGCAAGAAAATAAACAATTATTGATAAGTGCATCAATCTGTTTTGCTGTCTCACTGAAAATAATTAAACTACTTCTCATTATACTTCCTCCTTCAGGGTCTCACATAATTAGGTAAGATTTTTTCCCATTCCAATTATTCAACAGAAAACAAGCATTTGTAAAAGTCACTTAATTGCAATTCTTGGCAGCCAGCATAGACAAGTTAGCATAGGTATCTGCAAATCCTTTTGCTTTTATGCTTTATTTTTTCCACATTACACCTAATGAAATTCAAAAACAACAAAAAAAATCTTTATATTTAATATTTTGTGCATTGCACTTTATGATTTTTCAACAGTATTAATAATTAAATAGTATTGCCAAATGTTAAATCTACTCCATCATGACAGTGACACACATGACAGAGTAAGTTAAAAATTATTTCTTCAAAAGTATTAATGGGGATGAGGTCATACACATATGTTTGTATGTTCATAGTCTTCTCATATTGGCATACTTACCTATTGATGAATTTGTAGTGAGCCTCCAGTGATTTTTAAGCATTGCCTCTCATTAACAGAAACAATTTACTTCCTTATTGCTCACCTAGACATCATAGCTCTTCCAGTACAAGTTCAAGTTTCTATTATAAACCATTTTTTCAATTTGAGGGAAAAAGGAAAAAGCTAATGATTTTTTTTTATTTTTTTTTTTTTACTTTAGACTAAGGAAGGAAGAGCCTCGAGAGAGGTTCTTTCATGAAAAGAGAAAAAATATCCCTGCAAAGAGTAATCCTCTTCACTAGTTTGCTCTATTGGTGACCTTTAGAGAGATCTACCAAAGCTAAAGAGAAGCTTAGTTAGCAGAAAGGGCAGCTGAGAGGAACAGGTAGCATGAAGAAAAAAGCTTTTAGTCTTTATTGTACAGGATTAGAATTTTTGAAAGAGGGATGAAATCCTAAGACTGCCTCATAAATGTTGGATACTGGAACTCATCACTTTGTGTTAGCTAAAGATAGAATTAGCCAAGAGGGACATGCTATTCTGAAACCAGTGTTTTGCATAACAGGAATGATGCTCCAGTTAAAGGGAAAAACATCTCATGAAGCACACAAGAAAGACTTGTTCTTACGTTTTTACATAAAACAGTTACTGCTCCAACGCTCACAAAGTATGGTTCTAGAAGCTGTCTTACAAACTTCAATAGCAAAAAATATTTCTCTCCCCTTGATTTTTAAAATGTTTTATGGGTAATTCAAACAGATTAGTCATGTGACTATGACCTGGTGTGAACTATAGTCATCTACAATATGTAACTTGTAGATAAAGAGTGTAATCAAAGTTTCTTCCCTGAAAAGCATCATTGCAGTTGCAGAAAGCCAACCTGAAATAACGGAAGAAAAAAAGTCTAGATCCTGACAAGTTCTTATGTTCAAACCTATTCACAGCTGAAGAAAAAAACATGACTCCTATCTAGACAGAACATCTGTAAAAAGCCTATCATTAAACAAGGTTCAAATAATTCTATACAACCAGATGTAAACCTAACAAGTGCTCACGTAAAACTCCAATGTGTATTGTATCTTCATGTTTATCATGTGACTATCAGACTCTTGAGAGGCTCAAGAAGCAGTAGTGTTGTTTCATTTTTAAATCATCTTTATGAAATTGTTTTATAACTACACGAGGGTGGTATAATACCATGGATGTTTTCAGATATCTGCCTTTGCATTCACTCAAAAAAACTCCCTGTGTTATTTATATATCAAATCTGAATGTAACTTACTGCAGACATTTTGGAGATCACCACTCAAACCTCAGACACCCCTTCCTCATTCATCTCCAGCTTTCTTTTGGAGGGGGGTGGGGGGGGAACTCCTCTGAAAGATATTTTTCCAAATAGCGTTAAAGAACGTTCTTCCCTAAACTCAACATGCAACATGAGATAAAGGAGTGAAGAATCATTGTCTGAGGTCCTCAACGTCCTAATGCCATACTTAGAAAAACAAGATGTTAAAATGTCATTTTATTTCGCTATTGGTCTAGAGTATAATTCTAAAAAGTAAGAGCTACTGCACAACGATGCTCTGATCCTACAGTTAACACTATTGTGAAAAAGCTCTAAGAATCATTTAGAACTTGCTGAAAGTACAAATACATCCAAATTACCAACAAGGTAAAGGAGGACTGGACTGTACTTGTTGGGATGCACTACGATCCCAAGATTTTATGTGGACATCACATCTTACCTGCAACAGTTGCACTGGTTGCCAGCCCCAGCTGCATACAGAACACTAACTGCAGGAGAACTTTGCATCCATTTTGCAGTGGTGAGCTCTAGACAGCGCTCAACTGCCTAGACAACTAGGGGACAACTTCAACTGTGGTTCCATCAGGAGGGAAACCACTTTGAGTCCACCAGTATTGCACTTGACATATCCCACAAGGCAAATTTGCACCAAAACACCCATCCTTGACAGTAACTCAAAGTACAAAGAGCCCCGTCAAAAATACTGAAGGAACTAACTGTCCTCATTAGCACCACTCATTTTTTTAATTTTACCTCTACAAATAAACTTTACTCTGAGCCAATAATCTTTTAACACCCTTGCCAACAATTAGGGTGAAGTGGAAGGAAAAGAAATAAGGAGTATGGGACCATTTGAGTTTCTGTTTCTTCAAGGGGCATGACACCTACTGTTACAAATTAACAGCAACATAATAAGCCAGTGAAGTCAACAAAGCAGCATAACCTGAGTAATACAGCCTGAAACAGAATACAGAAAGGAAAAAAAAATAAAAACCCAACAAAAACCCTTAGTTCATCAGGCAATCAGAAAAAGCTCAAGGCCTCACAACGTGCCAGTGACAGGGCAGTAGCCTAGAGCTGTGGCCCAGAATCATCGCTCTGTTCTCTACAAGACAGAGATCCTGGCTATTCCAGGGTTAAAGAGAGAGTCTGTACAGTCTGTAACTGTATGGTTATCCTCTGGGAAAAGCGAAGCAGGAATAGGAACAGGACCTTGAGGCAAGATTCTCACACACTCCAGCAGATTTACGGGTTTTACCAGCAGGATGTATTATTTAGTCTATTTGCAGAAGAGTTAAAGCCTTCTTAAAAAAAAAATAAAAACCACATGCACGTAAAAATACAGAGGAATCGCATACATGAAAGAGAACAAGGGGAAATGGACCCCCTCTATGCCTTACCACAGAACACCAAATCACATAGGCTTGAAATCCTTTGATTATGAAAACCTGTAAGAAATACTCCTCTGTACTTGTTGTAAGGCTCTAAATCACCCTTGAATCAATAATCAGCAATTTTTTGTTTCTTTAAAACACACCGAAACCTTCTGATAGCTACAAAGGGCTGTGCAGCACCATTAGACTGGCTGGAAACCCAGGGCTCCTGAAACTATCCAGTTACTTTTGTGAGGAAAACAGAAGCAGTACTGTATGGAATATTTTTAAAATCAAATTTAATAACTTCTACAAATTTGTTTATTCTTCAGCATAAATACCTACTATCTCTCACCTGACGTACCCATACAAAACCCTGTACGATGTTCTCTGGGACCAACTACTCATCCCAGTAGCACAACAAGATCTTTAGCCCAGAATTACTGTGTTCCCTTCCTACAAAGAACTTCCCTCCAGAGTTGTGTTTGGAACAAACACCCAGTAGCAAGTCCTAATAATTCATACGTATGTGTGACTTTCATACATTCTGCTGTACGTTCAGAAAACATCACCCTGAGATGAGAAGAACATTCCCACCCCATGATGTGCACACATCCTTACTCTTCATCATTTAATTCAGGCACTTTCCCTGCCTGAGGAAGCGCAGCTGTGCCATGCAGCAGCGCGGGGAGCGAGCAGCGCTAAGGGGTGGGCTGCCTGCCCCACCTACCGCTCGCTACCAGCATTGTGTCATCGCCAAAACGTATTTTAAGATGGATGGATGGATGGATTCTTAAATCTGTAGCTTTAGTTCTTCCCCAAATTCTAAAATGTTTAGTTAAATATGATGGGAAGTTCTTGGTAGAGCCTTTCCAATATTCAAGGTATTACCATTTTACATTTCCTTTGGATAAAATCCACTCCATTTTATGGGATAATTAAATCTAAATAAGGTAATGATTGAAAGTTGTGTTTCATAGAATTATTAAAATATGGAGCTGACAAAGTTAATTTTTTAAGCTAGCAAATTTTTGGAACAACCTGTTGGAAAGCTACCAAATTACTACCCCAGAGACTTGAGGGAAAAAAAGAGGAACAAAAGCATTTAAGTAGGTGAGGACAGAAATGTACAGCCATCCAAACTATAAAAAACCCAAGTGCCTTCCAAGGAAGTTACAAAAAAGAAAAAAAAAGTCAGACATGAAGCTGTTATGAAGCAATGATGCTGCATGTTCAGCTGTGTAATGGGATGCTTTCAGTACAAGTGTCTCAAGTTAAATCAGCAGGGAAGTTGGTAAAATATGATGTAGGAATAACAATAAATATCACTAAACCATTCCACGCTAAACAATCAGGGAAACATTGCAGTTCCCGGTGCTGTGAAAAGCAGGTTTGTCTATTGTCTAGAAACTTTAAAGAATAAATTAACTTTGGCTGGATAAAAAGCATTGATATTTTTCCATTGCAAAGACAGCCTTGAAAAAAAGGAAAGAAAAGAAACTGAGCTGTGAGAAGTGGTTACACAGCAGCTCTACTGAGTAGGCTCAGTAACCTTCGCCATACTCTTAAAACCTCTGACAATGTTTTTCCTATACTGATCTCCATATACTTCCTACACAATGCATTACACAATCTAGCTACCCTTTCAGTCACAATTTTTATTCTCATTGCCTAAATTAAACCTCCTTCTTCTTAATAACATTTTTCTTCTTGTCCTGCCTAAAATGGTCTGTTTGCAGCAACCTTTCTACTTAATGGAACATTGCTACCCAGGCCTCCCCGAAGTGTCCTCTTTGCCAGACCAAAAAAAAAACCACAAAACAAAACAAAAAACCGAGAACCAGGTCCTTCAACCTTTCCTCCTAGGTCATATCTTCTAGACTTCACATCCTTCTTCATTCCTTCACCCTGATCTTTCTCCAGCTGGTCTAAATCTTGCAGAAGTAGAACCAGTTCTTCAGTGTGACTGCATTGCTAATTGATACTTTCTCATCCATTAAGCTGCCAGTTCCCTTCTATAAAATTGCAGCTTAACCAGTCACACACCTCTGCAGATTCTTCCTACGTAAATGTAGTTGTGTTATATTTGACCTTGAATTACACCTTACTGCAGGCTGTTTCTCCTATTTGTTGAGACTGTGTTCTGTGCTCCACCCTCCTTCCTACCCTTCCAGTTTAGCACTGTCTGCAAATTTTAACACTGTATATTTTACTCCTTCATCAGAATTATTAATAGAAACACTGAACATGAGCAGATACAGAATGAAGCCTTGCAGAATCCCATTTAACAAAGACCAGTTTGACACTGAACCAGCCCTGAAGAAGTTTCCAACCACTTGTTCACACACTTTTCAAGAGGCTTAATCTGAATCCTTACAGTCAAAATAAAATAATCCACACTTCATTCACAATCATTTAGTGCCCCTTCACACCTCATCACAGTAGAGAAACTCCTGAGAATGGAAGCTCTTCACACCTCATTAGTATTTAATTACAGCTCACAAATTGATGTACATTAATCTAAATAAGTTTTTTCCTAGCTGCTTTTGAGAACATAAAACATCAAAAGATTTACTGTGTTCAAGATCCAGAAACCTAGTCTTCTCCTATCTGCACAAGCTCTCTTACAGTGTTCTAAAGGAAATAACATGTATCTGTATTTGAAAAATCCAAGCTTTTGTTACTGTGCCTGTGAACAGCTTGCTTTTTGCAGTTGCTTAGACTGTAAAGATTTATCTCATACTAATTAGGAAAAACTTACCTGATGCTGAAAGCATTAGATATTCTCTTAGATCAGTTCTACATGTGCATGGACCACAAGAATGAAGATATAATAAACACTAAATAAATGTGATACTATCTTAAAACTAACCATAAGTAAGAAAGACTGCACTAAAATCAGTCTGTTAACCTCCATTCTTTGACGATGTTTACTGCAACCAATGCCCAAAGCCAGAAAAGGAACATTGAAACAGACCTGCCAATTCCAACTGCACTGAAGTAACAGCATGCATCCCATGCACACTCAGTGTATCACTGAAAAGAAAGTTAAAAGAAACTTTGTAAATTGCAAATGTAATAAACATGAAGGACAAAAGAAAGTCTCCTTAAACCACCCACAAAAGGATGTGCTTAAGGACCATCAAAATAAAACCTGGTATCATGACCACAATTTCAGACAGTTATTTTTGTTTTAATAGATTATGTTTCATATAGAGAACAATTTAAAAAGTCTGACAGTATATAAAATATGAATTCCAAGCAAGTTAGAGGAGTTAGAATAAAAGTGGGAGATAATATTGGGCCAATGTCAATTGGACCTTTTACTTTAAGAATTGTAATTCCACATTATTTTACTAAAAATGAATAATTGCAAATGTATTCTATTTATTTAATATAGAATAGATGAGTTAAAGCAGACAGAAACAACAAAAAAATTTTCAAGATGACAGATCTACAAAGGAATCTGCCATTTGGTAAACCAGCTGGTCACAATTACACTCGGATTCATTTTTGAAGGGAGGACACAAAATCTTCAGTAATCAATCCAGTTAAATCAACATGCACACTAGTCACAAAAAGACCTAACAAGGGCAAAATCCTTTTTCCTCTTCACAAGGAATAAGAACACTTTTCCTCATGGTTTCTAAACCAATTCCATGTTTGAGAGAGGCAGCATCTTGTTTCAAGAGCAGAGTTGGGGAGTTCCTCAGAGAGCTATTTCCTCAAGAGCTGACAGAAATCATGAAAGCTTTCATCTTTAAGACTCTGATCCACAGCTGGATCTACCATACAGGGTATGAGTAAGTCAATTCTTTACAAACAAATAGCAGCACCCTGTTCTCCTACATTAGCACCCAGCAGAGGAGGGGAGAACTGACTCAGCAAGTACTAGGTCTTGACAGGCTTTGCAAGTAGCACAGCTGATCACCCATTACTACAAACAAAGAATTACAGTACACTTACAGTAGTGTAAAACATGTGAAGTGGTGTCCTGCCTTCACTGGTCCACAAAAAACTGAGAACCAAACATGCCACCACTACACTTTCTTCTCCCTGTTGTACGGGTCAGAAATAACATCCTCCTGTAGCTTCAAACAGAAGCTTAGGAACCATTAAATTAAAATATGTAAACCACAAAATTTGAAGATGAATAGTGGTTTTAAATGAATGCAATTGACTAAGAAATATTGCTGCCAAAATATTATGCAATTTAATGCCAATTTCTACTTCACTGTAAAAATTGTTAAGTATTTCCAAGAGTTTTTAATTAAGTTTGGGTTTATTAACACTCTTATTACACTTTACTGAATCCATTCACTTATAATTCTACTTGCATTTTATTGCTCTGTCCATAGTGGGCTCAACAAATCCAAATCCAGTTACTTTAAAACAATTTGATGTAGATACTGTCATAAAGCTTTTCATAATTGAAGACACAAGAAAGAAGAAACTTCTCAGGCAACAACTAGAGCTCCAGCAATAAAGAATTACTTAAATATCAAGCTTAGCAGCAATAGTTTTATAAACAAATGGGCTATAAACAAGTAAAATTATAAATTTAGCATAGCTTTAAAACTATAGAAGAACCTGGACTTAAAATAATTTTCCAGAAATAATACCAGGTCATCTAAATCCTGATTATACAACGCTAGAATCATCCCAGTCTAGTAGGAAAATTCCTCCCAAATGCCAAGTTGACACCAGCAGTGTGGAAATGCAGACTGTAATCCTCCACAATTTTTACCCTAGAAAGCAAAAGGGCTAGAATTGCCCTTGGAAATCCTATATATTACAAAGTTACAGTGTTCTTAGCCTTCCTTCTCCAGGGAATTTCAAAGCCCATTTGAAAAAAAGAAAGGAGATTTTCAGAGAAGACTCCAGCTTCTCAGCACACAGTAAGGAAAATGATGCGATAATACCACTCACATTCCCCATATTATTACCTGGCTCTCCAGGTTTGCAATTTACACATCACCACTTGATCTGACCCCTGATGCTGAAAGGCAGTGGGGTCTCTTCTCACACAAACCGCTCTCTCTGGGCCAAGCACCCTCTCATTGAGCTGGTGCACCTGTGTAAAACAAGTCACTTGGCTGAACAGAGAGAACACTAATGAACTGGGAATAAAAGGGGGTAATTTTCTGCCAGGTGAGAGCTGAATCTGTTCAGAAAACATGGTCTAGCACACATCAAAGACAGTACAAGGGAGCTTGTCTGACCACGCAGATGGAAGAAGGAGGTGCTCCCTGTTTCAGAAGTGGTAAATTACAGGATTGGCTCAGAGTTAACACTAGGCATCAGCAGCTGCAGGCTGGCACAGCTGTTGACTCTGTGGCTGGATTGCTGGAAGCCAGGCCCAGCCAAGCTGCTAAACACAAGATTTGTGGTAGGTGTGCTAAGAGACCATACAGTGCTTAATATCAAAAGCCTCCAGTGCAGGATGAGTGTTATGCTTAAACACTCTCTAGTTGAGTTCTGGGAAAATCTTAGCTATTGCTTCACTTTTAAAGACCCAACCCTTATTAGCCTTGGCCAAAAATCAATAAAGTCACTGTGCTAGACGAAGATGAAGAGCACATCAAAGTCAATAACCCAGTGATCAGGCAAAACATATTGTAAGCTGTCCCAAAAGAATAATTTTTTACTGCTTCCTGAAATACTTCAAACAACAGTCCAGACAAAAATGCATACATATAATACGATTCTCTTTCTGAGTGCACCGTTTAAATTATGAAGTGGGTCCTGCTGGGTCAACAGTACCAGAGAGAACACAGATATAAATGTATTTCAGCTTAGGAAGAAATGGTTGAATGACTTGAAAAAAAATCAGCCCAGGATAGAAGTTTCCTCAGCTAATACAGGTGCTGAATTTCCCCCCTATGCCTCTGTGGCTTATGAGGGAGCGCTATTATTTCACATCCAGAGTCCAAACCTGTCTGCACATATCAGTATGAACTCAGCAATTTATATTGCTTACAAGTGAAATTACCAACCAGCACTCTAGGTAACAGTACCAATCCAGCTGCATCTTTTATCTCCCAAAACATGAGAGCTAAAATGTATCTAAATAAAATGACAAGAGGGATGAATATTTTACATTTCTTAGATCCACCAGCAACCATGGGAGTTCTAATATAGATAAAACACTGGCTGGGTCCAGGTGAAGCCATGGCACCATATAAGTAAAAGTGAATCTAACTGACGTGATGCTGAAAATGGGGTAGCAGCTGGTCCATCTACAGTAGGACTCTCACTGCTGCCAACACCAATCAGTATTAGGTCCTCATTGTAATCATTTTGCCAATCCAAGGACAGCCATGATTTCTATGTTGCAACAACACTAACAGAAGCAAGACAATCTGAATGTAGTACTGTCAAAGCATTTATAAATGGAAACTGTTTTTAAAGGCACAGTGTTGATCTCGTACCATGGTGGGTTGTAGAAAGCATTTTAACATCTCCACAGGAAATTGAAGGTGTAGTTGTGGTCCACTTAGGTGTGTCTGTGCTACTTTTAATCTGCTAAAACACTTTATAATTGGTCAAATCACAACCAACAACTTGCACTAATGACAAATATGTGTTCCAGTGAATCACAGATACCAACTCTCCAAGATGAACTATGTTACCATGTCTTCATTGCTAGCACCACAGGCTGGACAAGACACACGCTCATTTCAACCTCTAATCAACTGTGCCAAAAATAGTCAGCAATTCTTCATCTCTCTTTAAAAAGAGAGGTGTATTTTTCAGATGCATTTTTCAAACGAGACTTATATTTTTCAGCACAAAGTTATACACGTATTTCGGCCAGAAAATTCCTATCCATGTTTCCACTAGAGCACGTAGATGCTGGCTGCTGCTGTTTCAGAGAGGAAGAGGGGCGCAGAGGACGGGTGCAGGTGCCGAGCTGAGGAGGGAGGCAACGCTGGCAATCCTTGCGCCCTCCACGCCTGCACCCCGCGGCCCGCCGCCGACACCCCCTTCCCATCACTTCAAACTCCCGGCAGAGGCCGGGGGGTGCCGCTGCCAGCCTGGCTCCACCTCGGGAAGAGGAGGAGCAGGGGAGGAGAGGGAAGGGTTTTGTGCCCCCACCCCGACGGCCGCCCGGGGCCCCGCCTCGCTCCGCTCCCACAGAGGGCGGGCTCTCCTCCTGCTTACCCTGTGGTGATGGTGGGCGGTGGGCGGCGGCGCTCCCCCGCGACCTCGAGGCTCTCGCCTGCCCCGGCCCCCACCTCCTCGGTGCCCGTGAGCGCCGCCTCTTCCCCGGCCCCCGCCTCCTCCGCGGCCGTCCCCGCCGCGTCCTTCGGTCGCCGCCTCGGCCGCCCTCTCCGCGCCGCCGGGGCGCCGCCGGCCGTGCCGGCCACCTTCCCTGCGGGGTCGGCTGCCGCCCCGCTCAGGCTGCATGGCCAGGCCGCGCGCTTCCCCCGCGCCGCCCGTGGCCGAGCCGGTCCCCGCCTACTCCCGGAAAGAGGCCGCTCGCGCAGGGCGAGAGAAGGAAATGGCGGCGCCGGGCAGCGCCCGCTCCCTCAGCAGCTCCCCCTGCCTGCGGCGCCGGCGGCTCGCGCACGGCCGCGCAGCACAGCCCCTGCGGCCGGGCCACGAGCACAGCTGCGGGCTTCGGGAGCGGGCCCGGCCTCCCCGGCGGAGGGGACCCGCGGTCTGCCCCGCGCCGCCTAGGACAAGCCCCTGGCAGGCGCTTCGGGAGCGTTTGCCTGTGCACTCTGCAAATCTCGAGCAAGGAGTGAAAAAGAAACGGCTTTCCACATGTATTTCAAACAAACAGCACCCTCAGCCTCCTTTTCTCCAGACTAAACAACCCCAGTTCCCTCAGCCACTCCTCATAGGACTTGTTCTCCAGACCCCTCACCAGCTTCGTTGCTGTTCTTCGGAGACACTCCAGCACCTCAATGTCCTTCTTGTAGTGAGGGGCCCAAAACTGAACACAGGATTCGAGGTGCGGCCTCACCAGTGCCGAGTACAGGGGCACGATCACCTCCCTGCTCCTGCTGGCCACACTGTTTCTGATACAGGCCAGGATACCTTTGGCCTTTTTGGCCACCTGGGCACACTGCCGGCTCATCTTCAGATGGCTGTCAATCAACACCTTTTCTGCTGGGCAGCTTTCCAGCCACTCGTCCCCAAGCCTGTAGCGTTGCATGGGGTTGTTGTGACCCAGGTGCAGGACCTGAAGTTAGCTTTCTGTAGCAAATGAGAGAAAAAGCAACCGAGCCCTGGCTGACAGGGTGTTGCACACAAGCCAGTGCTACACAGGTGACTTTGCAGCCTCTTGAGGAGCGTCTTGCTCTGAGGACACAGAGCAGGGACATGGGAACACCTTTGGGCTGTAGAGCTAGGCTGGTTTGTCCTGCTCTGCTTGAACTAGGCGGGCACCCGTGTTGTTCTCAGGAAAGTTTACCAGTTCCCTAACAGCAGGCTTGCCTGATCGCTCTCAAGCATGCAGGCTGTCATTTGACAACACACATTAAAACATCAATCTGGTTTTGAAGGGTTTTTAAACCCAGTAGTCCTTACAGCAAAATGTGACCAAAACTTCCGTACTGTGAAATCATGGGCTGTAGTGTCTCTGCACTACTATCTGTGGTAAGGGCTGCTTAGTTCTGGGGCATAGCGTGCAGCAAATCAGTAAATTACCTTAGCATGACTCCAGTGCAACACAGGCAAATAAATCAAGTAACAGGTAGCAAGCACTGGCAAGCACATTGCAAAGACATCTAAACGGTTTCTTGTGCAGCCAGCACAGGTCTGGCAGACCCAGTGCTGAGCTAGAGCTAAGAAAACCTGGCAAACCCAAGCTGTGCCTGCATCTGTGGTGCAATTAATCTGTGACATGAACAATCTGCCTGCAAATAACTGTAAGCTGACTATATGTACAAATTTAACAACTCACATTAACTAATACTTACAGCTAGATTGGAAAAAATATCACTAATATTGGCAAGAAATAGCAAATATCATTACAACTCACAAGAGAGAAGTTCATGCATCAGTAATTATATGACAGATAGCAAAGTCATGATACGGTACATGTGCATTTTCATTTTGTAATTTAGTTTTGATCTCCCTATTATCATCTCTTACGATAGACAATTAACATAAATTATGTTACCATAGCACACAGAAGTCCCGTTCACAGGCCCTATTGCCTTGAGTGATACACAAATAGAGAGCAAAAGGTAACACCTCAAAGGGTTAACACAGACCTATGAGAGAAAAGATAGAGTATGAAGCGATGACAAGAATGGTCAACATGCCAAGAAGACATCTTTGCATACTAGCAGCTTAGCTACCATCAATTTTTATAGGCATCACAGTAAAACAGCCCATTAGGGAGGGAAGGCTTTGCATTATGATCATGAGAGTGCTTTTTATTGAGAAATTAATTATAGTTTCTATACCATATTACCAGTGTTCCTCCTAACCATGTCAGTTCAAACCAAGAACAATTTCTGCTTCTCCTGTTGCTCTGAAGTCTGCAGTCCACTTGGGGTAGCTTCAGCAGTCTTTCCTCCTAAACCCTAATGTTAAGGAGAGTAAGTGACCTTAGAGAGGGACACACTTGCTAGCTATGGCAAAAGACAAAGCATTACAGGCCACAGCATCTAGGCAATTTCTAGTCTCCCCTCTTCTGAGAAAAGCGTCATTTTCTGGCAAAAAAAAAGCAGAAAGTTCAAACAAGCTTCTATAATCATCCTAAGTGTCTGCTGAACCCCAGATGTTAGGCAAATGCAGAAGTTAGTAGAAGTTTATCCATGTGCCTGATACACATAGCTGGTGCCTTTTTAAGACTGACTCTAGCCTTTGCTGAAATCTTGTAACCTGCAAAAAAGTAACGAGCCCTGGCAGTGTTTCAGGCACCTTAGCTGTCGAGGCCCGGAGCGCAGCCCCCCTTCTAGGAGTGCTGTTGGCTATGTTCAAGTTTAGCTGGCTGAGTCCAAGGTCACCTGCTCTGATGATAAGACCTGTTGTGAAGAAAGCTAGAAGCAAGGACCTCTGTCTCCTTTCCCTTGGGAACTGCTTTTAAGCTGAGGCTGTATCGCTGGCCCTTGCCTGTGCTACATCGCAGCTGGGCAGCAGCTGCATCTACACCTGCTCTCCTGCCTCCTCGATCCTGACTCTGATCCTGACTTGGACCTTGCTGGCTGGGTTTCCTGGCTTGGTCTTGGACCTGCCTCATCACTACAGACTTGCTGTGCAATCACCGGACTATGTCTGACCCTGACCACTGTCTCTGGCCCTGATCATGAACCAAATGTACTGCTTCACATCCTTCTTAGTGAAGTCTCTGCTCCTACCTGCCTTGGTATCGTGCTCCACCTGTGGCTCACCTTCCCTTGCAGAGCAGCTGGCCCTCTCTGCCCCCTGACATGCCACACTAAACCCATTACCGCACTGCCTCACTTAAAATTTTAATCACACGTCTGTTGATGTGCAAAATAACTGTGCTGTCTACGGAAAAAGAAGCATAAGCCATGTGAGGTAGCAGAGACACACAGATTCATCTCTCACAGCTCAGCTACCTGTCACAGCCATGCAGCTTCTCATGAAATTAATTCCTACACTTCAAGGCTGTGTAATAAAGGTTTGTAAAGCCAGCCCACCCAGCCATCAGGCCGGCTCTGACTTGGGGGAAGTCTTTGCAGAACGCAGAACCAGGGTGAAATTTCTTTCCTTGCATGGGACTCGTTAGGACTGCTGTGGCACTTCAGCTATTCTTGGCTGCTAGACTGTCTCTGGAGACTGTAGAGAGCCAAGTGTACAGATGGTCAACATGCATATATTATGATTATTAGTAGGCTGCAAGGCCTATACATGAACTAGAATCCTGTTGAGTTAGGTTCAATATACATTGTGTACAAACAGAATACAGATGCACAAACATCTTAAGTATAAGACAGGAGATGACAGACACACACAGATGGAGGACAACCATTTTGGGTAGTATGATAGTGGTCTCAGTACACCAGGAAACTTATAATTATCGAATTTCATCACAACAAGAGATAATCGTTAGGGGGGATTTGAAGAAGCAAGATGATACACTTCTGTGGATATTTAGGAGATCTGGGACAAAAGTGAAGGAAACAATGAAAGCAAGTAAGAGTACAATGAAAGAAAATAAGATGCTTTTCTGAAAATTCAACAAGTGTCTATAAAATATTGATGTATTCAGCTGATGAGAGACAGGACCCAACTACTTGGTACAAAAGACAGATGATTATGTAGGAAAGGGATAGCCTGTGAAAGCTTGCAGTTAATAAAAGACACTTGCCAAGACCAAAGAAAATAATGTTCTGAGAGTTAGGATGAAAGATGAAAACACAGAAAAGTGGTGTGGATGGATAGGGAGGACCATATAGTAAAGATCTGATGCAGAGAGAATGCTAAAGACTTGTAGTTAGACTTTAATAGGTGATTTACGTGACAATTTTAGCTGAACCTGTGTCTGCTTTGAAAAAAGGGATCATCTTACTGGTTTTATACTGGCTAGATGCCCAATAAACAAACTGTTAATAATTCATCTTTCATTTATGACTTAAAAAACTAACTACTATTTGACTATTCCAAAATTACACAGTCGAGCGAGATTAAGCATCAAACAGTCTGGCAAGATTAAGCATCGAACAAATGATTAGCATCATCTGATGTGATGGAATGACTCAAAAACCAGCAGATACCTATGAAAGAACCAAATTGCCTAATTCAGGCATGCATTCACTGGGACAAGAAAACAGCAGTTGAAGAATGTAGGAAGAGACGGACATCAGAGGCATGTCTGTATTAACAAAGTGACAGTGGTGCCATTTCCACCTTTCGCTGCTTATGCAAGTATTAAATTGTTTTTGTTGCATTGCTTGTCACTGTGGTCATCCATTGCTGCTTCCTTTTCAGTTTACTCTTTTCTGTCCTCAACCCTACCATTAGCTTACCCAAACTGTACTTCCACACCTCACCCTATCAGTCTCCTCTGTCCTGAGATCTCCCAATAGAGAAAAGTCTTTCTTGCCTAACTTATTTTTCCAAAAACATCTTCTCAGCCTTGCCTGCTTCCTTAACTCAAAGGTTCCCCCTCAGTTTCCCCAAGCACTTCTAACACCTAGCAGTTTCCCACTGCCACCATGCCAGCATGGCTCCTAACTCCCCATGCATCCCCAGTTTCCTCTTATTCTCTTTCTGTTGTTGGTGGCTTCGCCAAATTTTCCAAAGACAATTTCTGAAATCTTGACATGTCTTCTGCAAAGTACTATAGTAAAGAACACAGTGTCTCACTGTCTTATTGCATTGCAAAACTTTAAATGTTTGCCTTTAAGAATATGTAGAGTGTCTCCTAAGGTATTCAAAATGTAAGAGCTGGCATGATTGACTGTCTTAAGAAACAATAGCTGTTTTGATTGCATTTAGAAATGTCATAAGATGCCAGAGTACATTGTCCTAGAATGTACATTCATGTGTTTTAGTTATGTTCATATAGAAGCAATAATCAAAATGCAAAATGCAAAAAGAGGGCACAGATAATTTGAGAGATTGTTTTACAAGTGTTTTATGGTAACTCTAATGGAAGTCTGTGCCATTTAATGAGTTGCTTTCTTTTTCTGTTTTTTCCTTTGATCTTTACATCTGTCTCCAAAAGAATATTTTCAAGTACAGAAAGCAATATGCAGCAGTGCTAAGATCCGGATGACAATACACCAAGAACAAGAATGGAAATAAATTTATTCAGCAATTCTACTGTTGCAAACAGTTCATCCATCAACCATAAGCAGTTAGAGGGGCATAGCCTCTGGGAAGTCATCACTATTGCCACTGTAACTGCAATTGTAAGCTTAATAACCATAGTGGGAAATATTCTTGTAATGATATCCTTCAAGGTTAACAGTCAGCTCAAAACTGTCAACAATTATTACTTGCTGAGCCTTGCCTGTGCAGATCTCATCATTGGAATATTTTCTATGAACCTTTATACATCCTATATACTCATAGGCCATTGGTCTCTTGGAAGCCTTGCCTGTGACCTGTGGTTAGCACTGGACTATGTAGCTAGCAATGCCTCAGTAATGAACCTCCTAGTCATCAGTTTTGACAGATACTTTTCCATCACAAGGCCTTTAACTTACAGGGCCAAACGCACACCCAAAAGAGCTGGCATCATGATTGGTTTGGCATGGCTAATTTCCTTCGTGTTGTGGGCACCCGTAATCTTGTGCTGGCAGTATTTTGTGGGTGAGCGAACAGTACCACCTGAAGAGTGCCAGATACAGTTTTTATATGAGCCCATTATCACCTTTGGTACTGCAATTGCTGCTTTTTACATACCAGTTTCCGTGATGACCATTCTGTATTGCCGCATCTATAAAGAGACGGAGAAACGTACCAAGGACCTTGCTGAACTGCAGGGTTCAGAATCTGTGGCAGAGTTTGAGATGATAAAGCCTCAGAAAACTCTCCTGAAGTCTTGCTTCAGTTGCAAGCAACACAACTTAGTCAAAAGAGAGAGGTGTCAGGCTTCCTGGTCTTCATCTAGTCGAAGTACGTCAGCTACAGTGAAAGCCTCTCAGGCAGTGAGTACTTGTAACGACTGGGCTAAGGCTGACCAGTTAACCACCTGCAGCAGCTATGCATCTTCAGAAGAGGAGGATAAAATTGCCAATG